>NW_017257602.1:27385-139723 GCF_001594055.1 Mycetomoellerius zeteki
ATAGATTAAATATTTTATGTAATATTTATTATAAATATAAGTATTTCATAATATATATAATAAATAATTATAATTTATGCAATGTCTAAGACCATCAATGTCTAAGACCACAAAAATATAAATATTAATAAAAATGTAATCATCTTATAAATATTTAAAATATTATAAATATTTTATGAACAATATAAATTGTCTGGAATGAAACAGCTCATAAAATATTCATTTTTTTAATAACCTTTAATTTCGATGATTTTTATGAATTAATATAATGAATCAATTGGAAAGAAAATATATATTATAATTGTTTTTAATAAGAAAAATATGTATTTGCATATTTACTAAACACGTTTTTAAGCATTTGTTTTCTTTTCGTTGTGTTTATATTAAAATTTACTTTATATAACATTAAGTTGATGATTCAATGACATCATAAATTTTAATAAACAACGGTACTTACTTGACAGTGTTTATTTATAAAAGTTTTATCTTAACGTAATCGTCTACTATCTTCTATCATGTCCATGATTCAATATTGAAGATATCATTGATCTTTGTGCATGATCTACGTGATTATCAGAAAAAAGAGTGCAAAGAATAAGATTTAATAATAGTAGTAAAAGATTGATATGCTTCTGATTTATATAGGATACGCATGATGGAAATGCAAAAACAGCTAGTCAAATGTATGCCGAAAAATATTTTAAAATCAGCCATTTCGATGGATGTTCCAGAAATTTTGTCAATCGCTTCAATTAAAACTATTTCGTTTTAATCAGAATTTGACATTTTTATATATTTTTATATATTTTGGCACAAAAAGTATGACATTTTATTTAAAAAAAAAAAAAAAAAAGAAAAAAAATAAATTTCAGAAATGCCTTCACTACAGAAAAAGTGCATAATGTTGAAATCATTAAAATTATGCAATTTTCGTTGCATAATTTTATAAAAAATTATTACACGTATGTTTTTTTATAAAACATATAATTTAATAATTTATCAGGATTGTGCAAGTTAAGTACTCCATAATTTATATAATTATAAATATAACATTGAATATAACATTGAAAATTAATTTGCTTCATAAATTACACATCATTCATGATAATTACTCAAGCGTTAAGTTCTGAAAATATCATCTAGTGGTGTTATTAATATTTTTTATGCCATAAAGAATTGTGGAAATTTACTAGAGGATTTAATTAGAAATAACGAGGTAATTAATATAGATGTATAACGTATCTAATTTATGTTGTTCCAGAATCAAGTGGAAGAAATGATATCGACATAAACAAGAGTGCAACATCTCTCAACTGTTGCATCAAGCTAAATATTTCCATTTCTACATTACGTCTGCATGCGCAATTACAGAGGATAGTATTAATTATTGAACTGGTTTATTGAGTTTTTTTAAAATAAAATCGAGGCATTTAATCGATCGTCATGCACAAAAAATGAACGATTTTTTACTCACGTCATAATCACAGTCAGATCAAAACATTTCAAATAAGTCAAAATTGTAAATTAATAGATGAAATTTTAAAGATAAATCATATATAATTACGAATTATAATTATGCTTAGAAGGATTATTGAAGAATGTTAAACTCTTTTTATTCTTCACATAATAATATAGACAATATAGTCTATTAAAATAGACCAGGCTAGATAAAAGAAAGATAAAAGAAATGCTGGAGCGCGAGCATTTAAACTCCTGGGGAAAAGCGAAGGGGGTTACAAGCGGGCCAAGCAACTAATGAAACAACCCAATCTGGCCAAAATAAAAGAGCTGGCAGCAATTGGAAGAAACAAGCTGAGAACGGGCATAGGCCTTCTCACAGGGCACACCTATACAACATCGGACTGGCCGAGCAGAAAAACTGCCGGCTATGTGGAGAAGAAAGCGAGGACAGTTACACCTTCTGTGTCACTGCCCACTGCTTGCCTGCAAGAGATATAGATCCTGGGGCAACATGTTTTTGATACCTGAGGATCTAGATGGAGCAAAGATAAGTTATCTCATAAGCCTGGTTCACGGTACGGGGCTGGGCTGGACCGCCTAATCTTTGGAAATAAACAGGAAGTGATAATGGAACCTTAGTGATCTAGGTCACGTTAGATGGCTATCACATAGCCCCACCTGTACTTTTTACTACTACTACTACTACTAGTCTATTAAAAAGTAATAAAAAGAAAAACATTCAGATTCTTAGAAACAGTCGGTACACTTAATATGTATATAAACTCTTTATTTCTAATAAGTTTTGCAAAAATAGATATATAATTGTTATGGCTTCGCTTAATTAACAATTTGTAAAGGTATCAAATATTTGCGGCATATAAAATTCTCGAAATTAATAAATGCACGAGTCTATCTACAATGTGTTCGCGGGAAGTCGTTGGACACGGAACGAGTAAATACCAAATCCAAAAATATATGATACTCTAGAAGTCGTGACGATTCAGCTCATTATGTATGCCACGCTCCTCCATAACTCCATAGCTCCTCCCATTTGACCTGCACGTGAAATCGTACCGTATCTCGCGTGAATAAAATTGTGTTGAAGCTGCATTCCCTTTAATGTTTTCTTTTTTATTCTGATAATGAATTTTTTCCTTACGGAAATATTAATCAGAAATAACATTATTAAGAAATTGATATTAATAATTTTAGGATTTCGCACATGAGTGTGAGTTCCAGAGAAAATTTCAAGTTCGTATTCTTGAAAATTTCTTATTTAAATCTTTATATCTATTTTAAAATTTAATAAACAGACTTGAACTGATTTTATAATCATATTCTGATGTTATCTGATATTTGGTATTCTGTTAGAAAATAATTCATTAAAAAATATATGTACATTTCCACCAGAGTTAAAATTATTCGCGGCTAAAAAAAGATTCACGCTCTGAAAGAACCAAGCCAAATGTGATTCGCAAAATGTGATTTACAAAAATGTAGTGTATAGTTCTATGATTAAGATACATATAAATTCTTGTTTATTTTATTACAATGACTAAAAAAATATCTTTTTGATGAATAGAAAAAGATGATAAACATTCTTTCAATTAGGAGCACAAAGTAGTCTTTCAACAAATTAATACATTCGAGATGTAACAAATACGAAGCTCTAATCTGAGTTGCAGGCTAACATAAGTTTAATTTCTGCACCTATTTCGAGGTGCTTGCTTTCTTTCTTTGAGCCTCAAGCGAACAAATATAATAAATACAGTTCTCGGATGAACATTAATCAACATGAAGACATGCCGATAATAGATTTATATCGAACTTTTACTTCGGATAGAATTTTCGCGTAGAATCGGTCGCCATATCACGTAATAATTGGCACGGTTTGAAAGAGTCGCCATAGTGACTTTGGAACTCTTCCATCTTCTTAATGAGCCGATGGGCGCCATATGCATCTATCCAACGGAATGGACCACCCGAGAATGGCGGGAAGCCCAGGCCGAACACAGCTCCTACATCGCCTTCCAACTGAAATATAAATAATTATTAAATAATGCAAAGAGCAAAAAAATATAGTCAATGAGGATGAAGTATATTAACTTACGGGATTAGCTAAAATATTTTCTTCCAAACACAATACAGCTTCGTTTACGAATCGCGAGACCAGCCTCATTTGACGATCCTCGTCAGACGTGCTACCCTTAGGTTCGAGTTTATACTTTCTCAGAATGTCCACTGCACCAGGATTTACATCTCTGTTTTTGGAACCAGTTTCGTACACAAATATACCTTTGCCGGACTTGCGTCCTAAAATTAAAAAAATAAAATAGTTTTCCTAAAATCTAGTAAAACCTAATTTTAGCATGACTTGACACTTTTATAGTCGATGATGTCTTATCTATTCTATTATTATCAATTAACTGTGAAACACTAGCAAAATAATTAATTTACTGCATTCTCTTTTTCTATGTTACAACAAAAATCTTACCGAGGAAACCAGCTTTGACCATATCGGCGAGAATATTTATGTCTCCTCCCTTAAAGCGCTCACCGTAAGCTTTCAAGAGATCGGCACCGATGTGAGAACCTACATCGATGCCAACTTCGTCGGACAAAGTGGCTGTGCCGACAGGGAAGCCGAATGTCTTTGTTAATTTGTCCAACTGCATTGGATCTACACCTTCCTATTGAACAGATTGTATCACGTTTATATTAGCGATTTGTATTGAAAAGATGAAATATCAACATGACTGTGACATTATTATAGAATAAGATCGATCGTTCTAATAATTATAATATCAATTCTAAATATTTAGATGCTTAAGAGAAATATTGTATATTTCATAATTTCTGTAAAAGGTAATTACTCCAATAACTCTTACCTGCATTAGCCTAATTGCTTCTGTCATCATGCAGGAAAGTATTCTTGAGGTGTAAAATCCAGGACAATCGCCGACTGTGATGACGGTCTTACCTTGTTTCAAGCCAACATCTATAGCAGTCTTGATTGTCTCTTCCGACGTTCCTTTGTGTGTTATAATTTCTAACAGCTCCATTTTGTCGACGGGAGAGAAGTAGTGCATTCCGATCACCTGTAATATATTCCTTGTAGCTCATCATCCATGTATATATTTATAAATGTTACTATTATAATAAATTATTATACAAAATTAAATGGCATTTAATTAATCGCATATATTCTTCTTAATTATAATTTAATTTCAAAAATTAAATATTTTACACAAAAATAATATTTATTAAATGCTATATTATAGCTTAGAATTACACATTAATTAACATGAACTTTACCTTGTCAGGACGGCTGCTACCAGCAGCAATTTTTGTGATAGGAATAGCGGACGTGTTGGTCGCGATGACGCAATGATTCGGTACCACTGCTTCGATTTCCTTCAGGACTCTGTGCTTGATGGCGATATCCTCGAAGACGGCCTCGATCACTACGTCTGTATCCTTGAAGGAGTTGTAATTTAATGTCGTGTCGAGATGGGACAAATATTTGTCCTTTACCATACTGTGTAGAAAATTTCCGTTAAAAAAAATCTTTTTTAATGTGTAGTTTCTTTTTTATAAAAGAGATGCAAACTTAGAGATCCGTTTACGCTTCACAGCGTTATCCAGGCCCTTTTGAATCTGATTTATGCCGCGATATAGTCCAGCATCGTTGGTATCCTTCATAACGACATTGAAGCCTTTGTCGATACTGACTTGGACGATGCCCGCGCCCATTAAACCAGCCCCAATTACAGCAATTTTTCTGCGCAAATTGAATAGCAATAGATTAATATCGACGATTATTTTAATTAGTTGTGTTTGAAGTTACTAAAAGACATACTTGACTGCACTCTTAGGTGGGCCAAAACGATTTTTCTTGCATGCTGTTTGGCCAAAGAACAAACTGGTGAGACCTTTGCACTCCGGAGTAACCGATAGCTGACCGAATCCTTTGGCCTCAGCATCAAATCCGGCAACAGGACCCTTGTCCAGACCGACTCTTACTACGTCTAGAATTTTAAGCGGAGCTGGATACAAACCATACGTCATTTTCATCACTTGCGCCTTCGCTTTCTTGAACACCTGATCCTTGACGAAGTTGATGGATAAAATCTGTTGCGTTAGCTTATCTATAAGAGATTTCGGACCGCGTTCAATCTTCAATCTTCCGTTTGCGAGATCCTGCGCAGTTTTCACTGCAGTTTCTTCTAGGTATTTTAACGTACTGAAAAATGAAATTTGATTTTTAAGTGCGCAATATAATTTATATAATTTTTATGCACAACATCATTAAAACTTTTCTTTTAGAGAAACAGGTGTGGCGACTCGCCACCAGAGGTCTCACGGGTCTCGCGCGGATTCTCGTAAGCACCCCAGTTACACGAATTCCGTTTAAATAAGATCCCGATCTAATACTTTCTCGGGCGTCTAAGGCAAGTCCCACTACATTGCCTTACTGATGAGTCCAGTAGTGAGGACCAGGACGAAACCCCGCGGTCGATCATACTTCGAATCGATCACGATCCGTCATTCATTTTTCCGGCCTAACTAATTCAAAGTTATCGCCACACAGGTATTATGGTGGTATATAAGTATATATTTACTTTTCTTCGGGCGATCGGATTCCCGGTCCAAGGCGGTTTACAACGATATCTATTAGACCAAGTTTCTTCGCTTTGTCGGGTTGAAGATTTTTACCGGTGAGTACTATATCCAAAGCAGTAGGAAGGGAAATTAGTTGAGGTAAGCGCTGAGTGCCACCGCCGCCAGGAAGGAGTCCGAGCTTTACTTCCGGCAATCCTAATTTAGTTTGCTTGTTGTTAACGGCTAGTCTATAATGGCACGCTAATGCAACCTGTATAAAATAATCAATATTATTAATAATTTTATCGTCTCGGTTTTCTTTATTTTCCAATTTTAGCTAAACACCTTTAATTTCTTTTTAATTTCTTTTTAAAGACATGTTACCTCTAATCCTCCACCGAGACATGGACCGTGAATAGCAGCGACAATTGGCTTTTTACTATTCGCTATTAGATCCAGAATTCTGTGACCCTCTTTCGCTACTTGATAACCGGCTTCTGCATCCGGAATAGCTTGTAACATAGTAATGTCTGCACCAACTATGAAATTATCTGGTTTTGCACTAATTAATACCGCTGAATTTACGAGAGCATTTGATTGAATTTCATTCAGTAATTCTTCTATCTCTGTCATTAGTTCTTTGTTTAAGGTATTTACCTATATCAACAATAAATAAAATAGAGATCTGTGTAAGCATATACTTTGGGTTTTTTTTTCAATTTTAAAGTAATTTCATTATCATATTTAATGCATTAAAATTGTATACTACTGCAAATTATTATATACTACCTTAGCATTTGGTGAATCTATGGCGATGACTGCTACATCGCCAACGGTTTTGTATTTAAAATATTTCTTATTTGCTTCAGTTGCTAGTGTTCTTGTTGATTGTTGCAAACCTACACATAAAAATATAAGAAATAAGTAATTAAATATAATATGAAGTAATAAAATAAGATATAAGATAATTTTTTATTATAATAAAAGAGTAGAATTTCATCTAATAAACTTTCTTTAATTTTAAAATAATAACTTAAAGTATAATAATTTCTGTGTGATAAATCAATAAATAAAACGAAGAGCTACGAGCCAATTAAAATTAAAAGAACATTTAATATTTGTACAAATGTTTCGACGTCGATCAGGTCATTCTCAAAGTAAAAAATATTACATAAGTTGTCAGAGTCTTCGATCAAATTACAATAGTATCAAGTGAAGGTATGTAGATACATATCGGTTGTTCCTGTATTCTCTCTTTTTAGATGTGTGTGGTCCATTTATTTGTAATGTTAACATCGCTCAATGTGGTTGATATAAAAGTAATCTCATTGTCTTATTTTTTAAAAGAACTTTTTTTAAATATTGAAAAGTGTGCGCAATTAATTTCGACATAGTATTTCAGCAAAACAATAGCGATATGGCGAATCATCTTAGCGGCATATTTGCTACATTAAATTTAGAAAGAGATTGTCCAATAATTGAGAAAAATATTTTAATTGCATAATATTAGAAACGTGTAATTATTCATATATTATAATGTAAAATATTCCAACATGAAATCTTATACATTCAGCATGGTTAAATTTAAAATTGTAGTCAAACGGTTTTTAGAACGCATGTGAATCGATCTTTCATAAATGTTCGTCGAGCATTTGAAAATAATCGAATAACGTGTCTTTATTTGTTTCTTTAAAATGCTGCCAACATCTCATATATCAATTATATTCTTGAAAGAAAATGAATTATAAAATGTTTACACCTCAAATTAGATTTGTCTATGTTTTGACAAATATTATTTAGAAATTTTATTCTGACAAAACTGTATTGATGATGAATCCTCTTAGTACAATTATTAAAAAATTGTTATTAATTTATAATGTCTTATTGTGTATATTTTCATAATTTGCTTATCAGAACAAATAGCACAAAATATTCTACAGATGTTCTTGTAAAATACAAGTGTTCTTCAGTTTGGAATATTTGAATCGGATGCTCTGTAAATGTAGACAGAATATTAAAAATTTATATATTCATTACAAAAAGAACATTAACAATTAAAACAATTATATAAGACTCTAATAAATATAAATTTAAATAATAAGTAAACAAGGGCTATTCAAGTCGAGCTGGGAGTTTTTTAAATACAAACAATGTCAATAGAGATAAAATCATATGTTTCAACCTTAATTTAATACTGTCATGTCCTCAATATTACATACAGACTAAATATTAAATTATCGATAAGATTTTTTTCTACCCAGTAAATGAGAATAGATTAAAATGGATTGAAATTTTTTCTATCCGAATGGGTATTTTAAATAGCGAAGACTTTTTTTGGATTTAATTGAATTCAATCAGATTCAATTGGGTTGAATCTGGGAAAAACGGCGTTTCCTATTCAAAATTTTGAATTGAACGGTATTCACAACGCACAGAAAAAGCTGATATTATTTTCAGATTGAAAGGCATAAAGATATGCTCCATGCAATTCCTGTAAATGAATAAAAATGCATTCAGAATTGAAAAGCATTCATTTTAACATTCGTGAATCCATATTTCTGAAAATCTGAATCCATTTCAATCCATTTCAATCCATTCTCGTTTACCGGATAAACAAAAAAGTCAATTTATATCTTTATAACTTGAATGAAGTAATAGAGTGTTGTGCCCGGGAAAAAATATTTTATATATAATAGGTAATGAAATTCAGTTTAATCCCCATCCATCTCAAAAATCACTGAAACTAGGTTTATTCGACGCGTTTTTGTATGAAACGAAAGAATCTGGCAAAAAAAGCGTCGCTCTGCCCCATAAACCGAGATATTAAGCGTTAAAGTTGACTATTGAGGTTAGAAAATCTGTCAGCTCACAGTTATATAAATAAAACATATAAATAGTATTTATAGTCAGACCTTGTACTTAAGGTTTCCTTAAATTTATCTTTAAATGCTCAGTGACCAATGAAATAATTCGTGGAGTATCTGAAGATAAATTTAAGGAAGCCTTAAATATAAGGTCTGACTATGAATATGGGCATAAGACACCTGGTGCCTACATATCCGTGACACTGGTTGAGCTGTGACAGATTTTCTAATCTCAGTAGTCGCCAACGTTTAATATCTCGGTTCGTGAGCTACGCTTTTTTTTGCCAGATTCTTTCGTTTCATGCAAAAACGTGTTGAATAAGCCTAATTTCATTGATTTTTGAGGTGGGTTAAACTGAATAATTACCAATTTTATATATAAGTTTATATATAATTATGTTAATTATATATAAAACATTTTTTCCCAGGTGTAAGTACATATGTAAGTTCCTCTTTATACATTTAATTGTCAACTTGATTGTCCTGCAACGTAATTAACCATTTAGCGATTGATTCTTTCAGAACATTATTGAAATATTAATTCAAATTGTAATTCAGACGAAATATAACAGACGCGAAGATGGGCGATATATATAATATAAATTATGTAAAAGAAAACAAAAGCCAGTTATTTCTACAATAAACGTAATTTATGCTGGAATCCTTTTTCAACTATTCGCTTGAACAATTGAGTTCTAGGACATCGTTTCGAACAATTCATTCGAATTTAATCAAGTTCAAACTTTCGTACTTTGGACTGAAAGTCCAAAGTACGAAAGTGCAGCATGAGATCACGTAATATATGCTTGTGTATCCGTCTCCGTGTCTTAAGGCAAATATAGCTAAGTATTCCTCAAAATAACATAATTTCGGTTGCCGGTGCCAGTCGTCGACCCGAAATTAGCGTTAATCGGCCTTGTCGCTAGCTATCTCCGATTGTGAGAGCAAAGATCGAACTCACACCGGCGCACCTATCGATATCTTGTACCGGTCTGACACATTTATTTACATCCAGTGTCAGGATTCAATCAATTACTGATTCTCTTTCGTAACTTCACGATGCTCCCTAACGAATGATTCGCGTCTTGGAGCCGATATAAATCGTTCGCCATTGCCGTTCGCAATCTCGAACGTCCTTTTTTTTTTTACTCCGAATTGTTGCCTGAGGTTGTTCAATCTTTCTACTTTTGGTACTCTCTCGCGTTTCACGCGAGACTCCTAAACGATGATTTTGATGTGGACGTCGATTCAGAAAAACGCAATTATCTCGTGGTTTAAATAAATTAACTTGTCCGAGATTGCGTTGATTTAAACTCCTTCTTTCGACAGTTTCGATTTTAGAGTGAACACGTAATCACCTGTGCATTTGAAAGCGGAACTCGCGTTCGCGCGGGAACAGCGCGCGAAGGCGCCGAACAGCCTGCAGCTCGCCATAATTTTGATCGATCAGGTCGAACGGGCACTCACTCTCATCGAGAGGAACGAAAATCCTTGAGTCACGCGCGACACCGCGTGCGACGACACTCCGTCGTATCGTATGGTCGTATCGTATCTCGTCGGACTGCTAGGGGGTGCATTCAGTACAACTGCTCACTGAGCGCTCAGTGAGCTCTTGCATCTGATTGGCACATTCCGTTAGAACTAAAAATATAGACCAAACAGATACAAGAGCTCACTGAGCGCTCAGTTTGACGCATGCGCAATGGTAATAGCAGTGGTATGGGATCTGACATGGAGGCGGAGCTAATATCATAGAGATGTAGTTTAGAGGTCGCATAGTCAGAGTGGGGGGTAATCCTATCTACTAAAGGACTCATAAAAGTCCTACCTTTCTCTCTCGTTTCGCGCATGCATATAGCCGTATACTCTGAGAGAGAGGGGATTTCTTAAAATGTAGTGAGCACACTTTTGTATTAGACGAAATTTTATTTACTTTTAAAGCAATTTTCCATGCTCTTAGTTTATCCACTTGTTCCAATTTGCCGAATGAATTTGTTATGTTAACGACGCGTTCATTCAGTTTTGGAAATCTGTGGAAACGAAGCTAAATTTTTACTTGCTTTACTGTTACAGTCTCTCACTGCACAGTAATCAAAAATTTTTTTTTATCACGCGCGAGAAAAATTGCAGCCTCCATAATATTGTTTTTGTTATTTTACAGTATGTACAAGTTTATAATAAATACAAGCTAAATGCAAGCATAGAATATTTCTATTTTTCGGCAATAGACGGCGCCACCAAAAATGTCAGATCTCAATACGGGCCTAAGGGTGAAATCACACGGTGCGGAAAAAGACTGCGGAATAGAGAATGCGTCATTGAAGCAACCAATCAACGCTATTCAGCGCTAATCGGAATAACGCTGATTGGTTGCTTCAATGACTCATTTTCTATTCCGCAGTCTTTTTCCGCACCGTGATTTCACCCTAAGACCCGTATTCATAGTCGGGCCTTATATTTAAGGCTTCCTTAAATTTATTTTTAGATGCTCCACGAATTATTTCATTGGCTGAGTATCTAAAGATAAATTTAAGGAAGCCTTAAGGCCATCACACGTACAAAAATTTTAGACGTAATCGTAAGGTCGCAAGCAAATCGACCAATCACAATCAAAATTACGATCTCGCGTTTTAAAACGCTCGATTGTGATTGGCCGATTTGCTTACGGCCTTACGATTCCGACTAAAATTTTTGTACGTGTGATGGCCTTTAAGTACAAGCCTGACTATGAATACGAGCATAAAACTCTATTGTAAATCTGGGATAACTTCGGATCTACAATAGAGTTTTAAGCTTTAAGCCATAAGAAATGGACGAATCATAGTCGATTATTCTCCTCGAATTCGACTGTAATTGGTCAATTTCTTACGGCTTAAGGCTTAAAACACCTATTGTAGATCCGGACTTACGCCCGTATTTATAGTCAGACCTTAAGCTTCCTTAAATTTATCTTTAGATGCTCAGTAGCCAATGAAATAATTCGTAGAGCATCTGAAGATAAATTTAAGGCTTCGACGCTCTGCATCCAATCAGAAAACAAGATTCCGATAATACGAAGCAAAATTCATCGGCTGCGTTCAGCAGAACGTTTGTTTTGCAACTGTTGGAAATTTCCTTCGCGCTAATTGGATCATACTTTTAGATCTAGAAGAATGGTCCTATCTCAGCAGACAATCATAAAACTGTTGCAAAACTGTTGAGTCTGCTGAACGCAGCCATCGGAATCCTGTTTTCTGATTAGTTACAGAGCGTTGTACAACGAAAATCGGATGCAGTGTGAATCCAGCATTGCGCGGCTCAGATCTGGTAACACTGAATTAAACAGCGATTCCGAACCACATGATAGCTCATCGCAGCTCGCGATATCCATCAAGTACAGCGAGAGTTACCCGCCCATTGCAGGTTTATCACGCGTGTTGTCGATTACGGCAGGTAATTATCGCGTAAAAGTGAGTAATCTTAGTATTGGAGCGTGCGAGCTCCAACGCGGTTATTAGTAAACGACGGTGAACTCTGGTAGAAGTTACTGTGACGGTAACTTTCGTTTCTCATTTAGGCGTGATTGAATGTCTACTTGAGTCCGCCTAATAATTCTGTTCCATTTATATTTATACTTGCACAAAAATGATGATTAATTTACTTACAAAAAATCTTGTGTCTTTGACAGATAAAATAAACATGAGCAAGGATCATATTACATCGAAGGCTGTGTCACCTTTGTGGTAGAGTCTGTCCTTGTCTTTTTGTTGTCATAATTGATTATAAGGTAAGCAGAGAATTTAAGACAGATTGTATTTATAAATGAAAAGCACTGATGGTTTTGCCGCTGGCAGGCATGTCCGAGAATACTCACAACAAGGAGCAATGGCAGCTCCTACACAGTCTTCGATCTACCGTAGAGGGTCTGCTGATTGATGGGATGTCCAATGTGTGGAATGTTTATGGTGGTCTGAATCGACTGCACAGTGTAGTGGAACGGATATTCAAGCACGGCTGTCGCATATTTGATCCTAATGTTAGTTGAGTTTGTCGCTTCCAAAGTTTCTTTATTGAAGATATCTTAGAATCTCTAATTGTTATGATCTAAAACAACAATCTAAAACTGTCCAAGATCGGTGTTTTTTGGCTTGAAATCGAAATGTGTTGATATTCACACCTATTACCGTTCCTACTCCTTACTTCATTGCTATTTTATAGTAGCGTGCGACACTCAGTTCCAGGTACGACACTAGTTTGAAATCATTAAAAATTTTTAACCTGTCTTTCACTATGTTTAAAAGTATTCTGTTATTCATATTTTTATAGTTAAATGTATTATGAATAATAGTATCTTATAATATTAATAACAGAATACTTTTAAACATAGTGAAAGACACAGATGAAAAACTTAACGATTTCAGACTAGTGTCGTCCATGAGCATAAATTCTGATGATAAATTTCGTTTTCAAAGTTCCCGGCAAGTTCTCAGATAACATTTATGTTGCATAAGATATCTAAAAGACGATATCTTTTAGACGTCTTATGTCTAAAAGATGTCTAAAATACATCTTTTAAATATCTTATGTAACATGCATGTTATCTGGATTACTACTTAAAAGGTCTGTTCTTTATCAATGAATTCTTTGAACTGACGCACACTGACGTAATAAGTTGAAGTGAAACAAATATAAGGTCTATTTTTTGTAGCTGAACTAGTATATACTTTTGAAACTTAAAATGAGATAGATATATGTTTAGCACTTGGCGAAAGCGAGAAAGAGTTCTAGTACAGAGTGAGTTCCGAGTTAAGCATGAAGCGCATGATGCATCATTTGTCATTGTTATTCACCAAATAATAAAGAAGGATAAAACGATATATCATGCGCTTCATGCGTAACTCGGAACGCACTCACAGTCTAGTGCAAGAATAAAAAACAGACCTATAGTTTATTTCACTCATTAAGCCTGTTCTTTTTACCCGAACTTATTGCACGATTCATCTTTTCTCTTTTTCTCTCCAACGTGCAAAAGCTTTAGCTAAAAAAAACAGACCTATAGCATCGTGTGCACCAGTTCAGAGAGTTATTTGATAAAAAAAAAGGCCTAATGTTGTTATCATGAATGCATCGATTTGCTAACAAACACGGAATTAGTTGCTACAATTCTGGTAGCATCATATAATATAATGTGAGCAACATCTGGGTATTATCACAACTATAATAGCAAGCAACTGATAAAGGAGGGAACTCTATTATCCGAACCATACCGTTTTTGGAATGCTTTGTTCCTCGACATATTCGGATAAGCAGAATTCTACTGTATGTGAAAAAATTTTTCATATGAATCCATACAAATCTTATATTGTAAATAAATTTTATAAGGGTGAGCCGGATTGCTGGATATTCATTCAAGGACTCAATTGGCTTCAACCATCTTTGGCGACCTCACCAATATTGTCAGAAAACGAGGATTATTTATGCAATTTACCAGCTAGGATATCGTCCAAGAAGGATATGTTGTGGCTATACAAAAGGTAATTTTTTCTTTATTAAATATATAATAAATTATATATATAATATATATGAAATGCTATATTTTTGAGTGAGTCAATAAACAAAAAAATTAAATACTAATTTGCAGTTTAGAGGGTCATTCCTTATCACATAAATTATCGTGGCTTCTATCAGATAAGGAACATTTGCTTTCTTGTTTGGAACCATGGGCATTCCTTTGTCAAGAGAATTTGGCAGAGGCAACGCTTTTGTATCTACGAGCAGTTGAGAGAAATCAACCTGTATTACTCGCAGAAATCGATCCTTGCTTAGTAAGTAGCGTCTTAAAGTTATTTCCTCATTTTGTGCAATGCACATTTTGTGTAAATGCAGTATAGCTATTTTATACTAATTTTCATATGATTAATCTCTTTGCATTAAAATGAAAATTTTTAGAAATTTGAATTTAAACAATATTAAGTAAAAATGGACTGACGAGATTAAATGAGTGAAAAATGTTATATTATCGACAGTTAACTTAAACCTAAACTCACCTATTCGATCGCAAAATCTCATTTTGAAACCTTGGATTATATGTTAGTATTCACAGCAAATCATTATATAATTAAAACAAATCTAATTTAAACTCATTCCATAAGTTCGGAGTGTCGAATAAGTGAAAAAATTAATTTTGACAAAGGTCAGATACATAGCCTTAAGTCATAATAAATATAAAGTATATAATAGCAAAATGACATTGTGTTACAGATTTCAGTATGTCGCAAATAACTCCGCTCGCGTTGACTCTTATTAGCCTAATTAGGTTATATTGTGTTTTTTAAATATTAACATTATGAGAAGATATGTCCAACCATTAAAAAAAAGTACTTAGCACCGTTAGAGTGTAGGGACTGCTGTTCTTATCTGAAATCAAAAATTCAAAATGGAAACGTTAGTTAATGAATATACGCTCAACATGAACCTATTTTTAAGTTAAAAAAGACAAAAACGAAAAAAATAGTGACGTTCCAAAAAAAGATGTGTTTTAAGACAAATAGTACTAAAAAAATAATTGTTTATTTCAAAAACATTTACAACTTTTATTTTGTCATTTGAAAATATTTAGTAATATATAAAATTAACGATAATTATGTATAATGGCATAAGATATTGTTAGTTATCTTTTCATTTCATTATTTTAATCGTTTTACATATTATTATGAATAAACTGTCTTTTGACTAGGAAGTAGCGTGAGAATCTCCTTAGATTTTCGAATTCAGTTCTATGGCTTTGACATTTTGTTCTCTATGTTATACTATTGATTTTTATGAAAAAATATTTGTTTTTTTCAACCTTCTACATGAATTTCCCCCCTTAACTGAATATGGCATTTTTCACTCACATGTGTATTCGAATTTTAAAATAAAAATTTTCAAGATTTTGGAATTAAAAAATTCACTTTATTTAAATATAATATATGACGATACTATACATTATGGATTTCAATTAGATCATTTTTTTTCATTTTTATATTTTATTTGCAGTTTTTACCAACATGGATATCTCCTAAAATGAGCCCCAGACGACATCGTCGCTCGTCCTCGTACCCGGTAAATTTTTCTGGCGTCAATCATATTTTCGCGCGAGATAAGAGCATGAGTGTTCTCAGCAGATGTCAATTGGACAAACTAAATGTTTCGACACAGTCTGTGTTGTGCAACACGGACAGTGCTGAAAATCAAATTTCAAAATCCGTACAAGTTATCACTGACAATGACGCACAAAGGGATTCCAAAGTCGATGATGCACCTCTGAAAACGTGGAACAGTTTGCCCGCTTTGGCCAAGAACCATAGTAGCGCAATTATGGAAAGTTCAGCCCCAAATTCGCCGACAATTCAAGAAAATAGCAACAGCAACAATAGCAATAACCGAACTCGTACCATTGAATTGGCGGAGATCATCAATGTCAATTACTCGGATTCGAAACAGCCCGTTGATTCCAACATAGACAAGCTAGCGAAACCGAAAACTCCTATCAGGAAAATGAGGAATCGAACGAAGGCTAAACATAGTCGAAGTAAAAAGGCTTCCGAAAAGTCGGAGATTTCTTCAAGCGTACATGAAAAGGTCAAGGACATGGTTGAGGAGTCACGGCCAATCACAATCACAGAATCGGCAGAGACGAAGATGCTGCACCAATTAACGACACGTAAAAAGACGTCCTTCTTGGTAGGTTCGGCACCCGAGTTTACGGGCTCCTGGAGCTTGGAAGTAGAAGGTCAGAAAGACATTCGTACACCGCGGAAAAGTTTCATGGAGGACGGTGGCAGTAGCGTGCAGCCAATGGCAACCGGTTACTTTCCACGTCCGGCTGAAGGTCAGAGTTTAACTAGTTTCCTGTCTTCGGCACGATTTTCGCGCGCTCACGATGCTGAATTGGACCGCGAAAACGCGCATTTCAGCGTTTGCGAGGCGATGATTGCCGCCATCGAACAAGTCAAGTGCAACCGATTGCAGCGGCGTTTGCTGGATGACGTAGTCGACGATGAGAGCGACGAGGAGATCAACCGGCTGAAACAACGAATCCGGTTGCGACGTCGACAACGCCAGGAAGAAAAATGCCGAGGCAGACGTTGGAGTCGCGGTGACCTGTTGAGTGACGGCAGGACCGACACGACCACGACCACCGATCAGAGCGTCAGCCCGTTGTCCACGTCTTCGTGTAACTCCTCGGATAGTGTGTCCACGGAGGATTCCGAATTGGACGACGAGCAGAGGTTGAAGAACGGCGGTACGTCCGCGTCGACCGCGTTGTTGTTCTCGGACGCAGAATCGCGTGCGGCAAGATTTACGGATTCTAATGTGAGCGAGAATAGCGTGTCCGCTGAGGGGGTAGCTTTATCTCTTATTAGTCGCTTCAGTGAGAAACAGCTGCCAAGGGCGAGTGAGCTGCAATGGTTGGTTTCGGAGAAGGATGCACCACAACGCTTATTGCCGATGCCGAAGAGCTGGCCGGTCAGTCCTGACGAGATTGAGATTGAAGATGCGCGGACTATCCCGCTGAGAGGGACAATCGAATGGGCTCCACCGCGCCCGCAGATCATTTTTACGCCTCATCCACCACCGGTGTAAGTGCAAAGAGAAAAGAATGATACAGTAATTTATATATATTTTTTTTATTGTCACGCTTTAATGCCTGTTTATTCTTATTCTTAGATATCCCATCACTAACAATGAAAATATTGTTGCATCACTATAAATATCAATATTTCTGCATATAATATCTTTAAAGCATTTTATAAACAATAATAATGTAATCTACATTGGATTCCATTGCTTATACAGATATTTACTCGTCTTTCTTTTCTGTAAACATTTATATTCTTTTTCTCCTCTTCACTTAACAATTTTTCTGTTTAGTCAGTGCTTCGATTATTTTTTTTTTTAGAAGACGGATGCTAATAGCCAAGCAGAATTATAGGTGTGCGGGTTGTGGTATGAAGGTCGCTGTGAAATATGCCAATCGATTTAGGTACTGCGAGTATTTGGGTCGATACTTTTGTACGGGGTGTCATACAAACCAGGTGGCATTTATACCAGGGAAAATTCTATCGAAATGGGATTTTAACCGGTAGGATTTCTTTAAAAATAGTTTATCAAAGGTAAATAAAGTATTTCAATGTTTCTTTAATGTCTCTTGATGCTTGGCAGATATCCTGTATCAAATTTCTCATATCGATTACTGGATCAAATGATGTCGGACCCGTTGTTCCAAGTGAACGACTTAAATCCATTACTATATAGACGAATAAAGCAATTAGACAAAACGAGACTTTTGCGCACAAAGTTATTCTTTTTGAAGGATTTCTTATTCGCGTGCCGATTCGCGACTAGGTAAATCTCAATCTTTTTTTGCAATATTATGATTTGCAATGTTATGATAATAATAGACATGATAATTTGATAATCTGTTTTTATGATGTTATAGCCTTCAAGATGTGCTGAAGAAGGAACCAAATTACATCATAAACGATCCGCATGTGTACTCGATTCAAGATTTAATAAACGTCAAGCTCGGTGTGCTGTTCGTCAGGCTGCAGGAGCTCGTTCAAATTTGTTGCGCACATATTGTAGATTGCGAGGTATCGCGATATATTTAATCAATTGAATAACCCAAAAATTTATTTTTATTTTAATCTTCAATTTGACTCAAGATTTAATTCTCCAAATAATTAGATAAATATCGAAAAAGCTTATTGGATTTTTTTAAGTTTAAATTTTACTTAAGATTTTTAACAGAATACGCGCGTTACATTCAATAAGTCGAATAAGATATTGGGAATTTTTTTTAAAGATTTTGAAACTGTTTATTTTGCATCAATTGTTCATCTTTAGATATCGAATGTTTTAATCGTTAACGCAGAATTATACTAACTATGTATTTTCTTTCAGTTGTGCCAAGCTAGAGGATTTGTCTGCGAGTTATGTTGTTCTAAGGACGTGATATTTCCGTGGGATCTGTCAAAAGTAATACGATGTGAAAAATGTGGCGCATGCTTCCACATCGATTGCAAACATGGTTCTGACAAGCTCGAGTGTCCTCGATGCGAGAGATTGCACGCTAGACGAATTTCAAGGGATGAGAAGCCTTGACGAATGACGAGGGCGTACTTAGTCGCGCTATTCGGAATAGAATATGTATATTAAGCACAATAAGTCATTCGAGTCCAGAAGATATCTTATAAGACTTATTTCGAACAGTAAAACATCCTAAGAGAGATTTAAGTTTTATAGGTATTTTTTGGACTTTTGATGTTATTTGGAATATTATTAATTTATAAAATTACCAATAACAACATACTCAAGACATTAATTAAACATTAATTAAAATTTCTTGAATACCTCGAGTGCAGTATTTAGACAATTTCTTAGATATTAATGTGAAAGTCAATTCATTCGAATATAATTATGACTTCTGATCTATTCGATGTAGGTTGCAAAACTAGTTAAAGGTGGACGTTAAATTATAAATTAAATTAAATAAAAACCATGGTATAAAGACAAGGGTATGCTCCTGCGCATGGCCATGCCCCTAGAGCCTGTATCAAGCATACATCATTGGTGCGTTTGGGGAGGCGCTATTAGCGCTACTTCTGTCATCCTATCTTCGTTGTTTATTAGACATAAAATAAAGATAGACTAATAGCACGAATAGCACTAATAGCGTCTCCCCGAACGCACTTTAAGTGCGAAATTCGAACATATGCTTTCAAGCATGCCTTTTAATTCGAAAAATTTTCTGACTCCTTTCAATCAGACTCATTTTTAGTCTTATGATGATAATTTCCACATCCTTTAACTGTACAATTTGAATGTGAAATTACTCGACTTTGCACTGCAGAATTTATTCGGCATGTGCTGCACGTGTGTCGACGACCATATTTCATTGACACGAACCGCTCCGGATATAGCTAGAGATTCTCTAGCCGAGAGGTTCTCTAGCCGAGGCTAACCAAATGTGACGTATGTTTGATACATGCGTAGTGGTCTACTACTGGACGAGTATATCGATTCCCTTGTCTTTATAATCTTTATATCATGGTAAAACCGCATATTAGATATAGGGGTCCATAGTAAAAGTTCAGATTTCCTTTTGTTCTCTATTCTCTACTCATGCGACTAAAAATACTACTTGTGCCTCAGTCTCGAGAAAAGAATATTGAATGTGTGAACGAGACGTACATTATAGCGAAGACTGAAGCGTTGTGATATATATGTGTTGGATTTCGATTTTCTTTGGAATAATCTGCATAATGCAAACGTCTACAGACGTTTTTAGACATCCCTGAATATATTATTCAGAGACGTCAATTTATGAAAAATCTTAAAAGACACACAAATCGGATGATTTATTGAAAAATATAAACATAATTTGCCAAGCAAATTGAGACGATACACTTTACAATAAACTATTACAGAGAAAGTAAACTTTTTAAAAAGTAATATAATAATTAAATAATAAAAGAGAGAGAGAAATATATATAATAAATTTTTTGTTCAAATAGTCTATTGGATTGTCTGAGAAATTCGTATGAGTTTTTAGTTCTAATGAAACAATTTTAGAAATAATTTTATTAAATGAAAACTTTATTCAAGAAAATATTTCATTTTGCACTACTTTAACTTATGTTTCAGGTAACTGTAGAATTCCGTCTTGGTTGGTTTGGAAGCAAAGAAGTCATTTACATGGGGTTTTTACTGCAAACACGTGCAATTTTCTTTAGGCAATCAAAGATTTAGTGTTGTTTTGATAAAACATAACACCCGTTTTGTTCGTCAGTTGCTTGTGTTGGATGTTTCGGTTTAAATTGTTCAATTGGCTATAATATATCGGTAATTTCAAACCATTATCGGGAGCAGTTCAAGATCTTCGAGTCTTTACTTTTGCGCTTCGCGTCTTTAAAGTAAAAATTACTCGCTTCAAATCACTTCTGAAAAATTGATAAAGCAATAGCATAATCTCCATACATTGTGTAAGTTTTTTCCGTTGTTTGCAGTAGTAAAAAAATGCACATATCGAAAATGTACACTGAGAGAAAAAATGATTGGAATAATCATAATTTAACTATAATTTATATAGTCATTTTTTGGAACAACCATAAATTTATAATTGTTTTGACCATATGAATTATAGTAACTTGAACACTGAATTATGATCGAGGGGTTACTCATCTACGAAATCAACGAAGAAATTAGAGAACGAGGCAGTCAAGCATTCATCATTGAAATCAAGAAATCATCGGAAATCAAGCAAAAAAACATTGTCGTTACGCTCGCGCGTCTTGGCAAACATATGAAATCACTGAAATCACGTTGAATATAAGAAATCGAAAATTAATTTCGTAGGCGAGTACCCCCTCGATCATAACGACCATAATATATACTCATTCAACTAATTGCACGGTTATCTTACACATAAATCATATTTGTATACAGTAAATTATACTATAAAATGTTGTAACTGTATATGTAATTGTATATGTAATTATTGTTACTAACAAATAACTATAAAAATGATGCTTCTAATCATAATTATTTTACCATGCAATTATTGTCACAAATACGATATAATTTTCTCTCAGTGTATCTTTCATCCTCTGTCTTCACAACTTATTGCCAGTAACGCACAAACTCAACTGATTCTCAATCAAATTTCTAAAATGACACCATCCATTTTAAAGGATGAATTAGTCAATATCTAGTTGGTGCTAATGTCTAAGGATATAATCTCGGTGAAATATTTACTAAATGATATGTTAAAATATTTTTTTATACGATATATAAATGTCATCTACTTTCAATCCCCTTAACAACTTATGCAACGCTTTATAAAGACATTTGTTGAAACTCATACGAACTTTCCGGAACTTAATTTATACACTCATGTAGTTATTCTTTTTGATAGATTTAAATAGAGAGATTTCAATAATATTTATTCGGGAGCATAGCGAATATAAAGTACGAAGGTTATCCGTTTCGCGGGTTTTCTCCGAGTCCATATCCATTCTTGGAATGCCAACGTTTCGTGAACCTTGCAGTTCACTTCTTCAAGACGAGGATAGGAGTTACTGAGCATCAGGCTGATCCTCGCCCTGATGAAGTGGACTGCAAGGTTCACGAAACGTTGGCATTCCAAGAATGGATATGGACACGGAGAAAACCCGCGAAACGGATAATCTTCATACAGAAAGCACCCGTGGAAGCCTCAAGAAGATAAACAGAAAGTATTATTTTCTTGCAATTAGTTTGTAAATGGCAATAAGCTTCTTAAGTCAATAGTAATTTTAAAGTTGCATATTACTGGTTAATACAAATAATAAAGTTTTTATGTAAAAACTAAATAGTAGTAGTAAGTGCGTACCTGATTTTTACTGAATTTAAAGTATGTATATTTGTTTATTTATAGAAAGCTTTGAAAAGCATGCAATGTATAACAGTAAATAATTTTCAGAAAGAAATTTTGACGTTTCTATTACATTCTCTATTGCGACATAGCTCTATTATAATTCTTGATATAATAATTATTAACAAAACATTTATAAAGAAAGCATGTAAAACATATAAATAAAGTTATAAAATTCAAATAATAATTTACAGAAAAGTTACAATTTACTTTTAGAACAGAGATTGATTGCAAATATCGATCTCTAAAAGATGGTTTCGATAATCATCTTATTTGACTAACTATAAGAACTAAGAATTATAAGAACGAGTTGATAATGAAAGATAAAATTCCATTCTCTTGGTTAATATTTGTTCTGGTAAAATAATGCATAATGAACTAATAAGTATATTCTTATGATTTTATTAAATTACATCTCATTTATAGTACACATACACACATTTTATTTTAGCATAATAAACATTAATTTATTGATAGTAAAAAAATATATTATATACACACTAGCTTAATTTAGACCAAAATTATGATCGCGCATGTATCTTTTATATATATATATATCTATATTTGTTACATAATTTATTTTAATTTTGTTCTAATTAATCATGGACACAATATATATACAGATGAAAATCTGTGATTGATTATATATGTACAGTATGTAATTTTTATTTATATATTCGCTTTTTTTTGAGGTAACTAGGAAATCTAACGAAAGTTAATTTTGAAGTTGCGCATTACGTTATATTTTTGCTTAAGAGTAATCGTATAAATACTGAGTAATTACTACTGTGTTTTATACTGGGTAGCCATAAAATTCCTGTTTCATTTTGTATAATTAGCCATTATTGTCAAATATACATATCAATATTTACTACAAATATTTGATATTTTTATCAAGAAATACAAAGGATGTCACACGCAGAACTTGGTTATGAAAGTAATCGAAAACGTATATCTACCAGGTAATTAATCATATATATATTCTTAGTTTTCTAAGTATTTTATTTTTTATATATATACTAAAAGATTTTTATATTATTTTTTAATGGTTTTGTATTTCTTCACATTCAAAATATACCCAGATAACCAAGTCTGTAGAAAGCAGATTTTTTAAATGTCTACTACATACTATGCCAACAAAATAGCAACAGAATTGTTACAGAATTAGGTGTACATAATACTGTTGATAGACTGCTAGAAAAAAAACATAACAGAATCAGATAATGTCGGCAGGATCTGCTCAGTTTCTGCCAACAAGTTGCCTCGATATTATGTCGATAGGCGAAGTTAACAGAACACAAACCTAATGCTGATAGTTGATGGCAGACTACCGCCATTTTCTGCTCGAATCTGCTGATATTCTGCTAGAAGACTGCAGACATTTTGCTATCTGGGTAAATAATATTAATTATACAAATAGATTATATTGTAAGAATGTCAAATAAGCATCTCCCCGTCGAACGTAAGAATGCGATAGGTTCATTTTAGACGCAAAATATTCAAAATAAAGCGTTCAAATTACGGACTTATTTCATTCTTTACACCGGCCATTCAACTTTGCATTAGAGGATTTCGTGGCCACCCTGCATTTGGAAAGAGAAAAATGCACGACCCACCGCACTCGTTTCGGTTTTGCGACATTATGAGCGAATGTTGATATCACAGATTTTTTCGATTTCTATTGAAAACTTGAAGGTTTTGTCGTTCGGAAAAGAGAATGTCACCCAATGCTATTATATAAATTTCGAAACATCGGAACTGCGATTCTTTTCCGAATTTATTACACTTATATTTTGGCACACGAGAATATATAAATAAATTTTTTCTCTTTTTTTTGATCCTTAAACTAGCGAACTGTAGGTGTATTTTCATAATAAATTAATGATAAGCTTAAATGAGTATTGATTAATTCTTTCCCTTATGGCGGAAATGAATTTTTTTTCATTTTTCACAATTCTGGCTTAAGGAAAAAATTATATAATCGATACTCTGGTGCTCTTTAGATACATCTTGTACAAATCATATTTGGCAATAGAAACGGCTGATATTTGCCATAAAAATTTAATAATTATGAGTTTTAATAGAAGAGATCTTACTTCGCTAAATACTACCAAATGTATGTATGTACCAAATATATGGTGATAATTCCGGGAATTTTTTGATCAAGGTATTGTAGTATACAAAACAGGAGTTTAAATCTGAAATAAATTGCCATAATGTATAAATACACCTAGTACCATTAGATCGCTAGATATTCTCTAAGATCAGGCGTAGGATACTCTATCCTCAATTGAATCTTCATATCATCCGACTATCTGCGATAAATATTTCGTTTTCTCATTTATGATTGTAATAGAAATCAGAGTTTCTCATCCAACAACATAAGCTCCATTCAGTCCACGTACAGTCAGGTTTCCACTGCATTTCCCTATCGGATACGAGTTAGTTTTTCTACGTTCTTCCTGTTGTACTTCAGCTTCCAATCATACTTTAATGATTACATTGTCAATATTGAAATATATGGAGACTGGAGCGAAAAGACGAGAAAAGCTAGCTTGATCCTGACGAGAAAGAAATTTGGAAGTCTAACTGTAAATACAACAATGATACATAACAACGCGCCACACTCTTTATATGACGATATCTTCAGTGAGAATTATCACATGGTCATTCGCTTGCGCATAATCACATTATCAATCAACAATATGATTTTAAAATATTATCGTGAAAGGCATCGAAAAGTGAAAATTAATTAAACAAGGAGACAGGCTGAAAAGCAACGCATACGGTCAACTATCCTAAGAAACGAGATGAAGGACAGTATTTTTTCAGTTATTTTTAATGTGCACAAAAATTTTACTCTAATCAATGATTTTTTTTCAAACAACCGGAGTTAAAAAATATATACATATATATATAAATTATATGCTAATTAGAATTAATATATACGATCTGAGAGAGAGAAATTTATAAAGATTTTGGAGCAGGCCTGTCTAACATTTTATTTGCCAGAACTACGATTCCCCCTCTCCATACTTTCGCTAAGTAAGATATTGAGAAAACAAAAAATAGACGCTAGAGCAACTAAATCACTGAGCAGAGCTTTGAAATCTATTTTCTCTGTTCTCTTTGTCTTGCTTAACGAAACGCTGGAGAAATCGAAGCATTTAGTTCGCAAAGTATTAAATAGGTCTGGTGTTTAGGGCATCAATGCCGTTACTCGAAGAGTAGTGGTTTTTTGAACATAAAAATTTTGGTAAATGTAAACTCAATTACTCTAAAATTACGTACGAATTTTGGAAAGTTGTTGTAACAGAAGTAAAAGATTCACTTCTCAAGTCGACAGATCTGATGTCGTGCGATTTGTATTTCTTCTCTTGACTTATAAAGCGTCATTTTTCCACAGATGATAAAGCTAAGTAAACAATAGTGTCGTGTATAAAAAAAAAACTTTTAATCTATTAGGAACAATTTATTGGATTACAAGACGAGCGTGTAAAAAAAGATGGATAAATTTTATTCTTTTCTTTTCTTTGAATTTTGAAAATATACATCTTTTCGTTCATGAGTCAATTCAACCATACGAGCATTACTTTTCAGTCTATTCTCGCATATTGAAAAAAGAACCCGATATCACATTTCGGGTTGAGAATTCATTTCGCAAGATATAAAAGCGTGGCGCTAAAATAAATATTTAATAAAAAAAGAAAAAGAATTAGTAAAATGACTTATACAAATAGTAAAAACTGTAAAGTGATATAGAGATTACTGCGTCATATACATATATATAAATAATAATAATAAAGATGAGTCAATACGCTATCAAGTGTACCCGTAAAAAACTCGGTGAGGTTTCACGATAAAACTTTTTGACGTACATTCGAGATTTTTTACGTTTCCGCCTTCGTTTCATGCATTATACAATTTAGAGGGTAGCGTCGCTATTCGCGTGCTAATATTACAATACTTAACAAACATTTAAGCTATCCAACATATGTTACGACTAGTCTTAATTTCTAATTCCATGTTAATTTGTTTGTCTGTATTTATACTGAATTTGGAGTACTTTCTATTTTATTAACTAATTCGGTTTCCTTAGAGTGCGGTCCCATGGGATACGGAACTGCGGAACGTTCGTGATTGATAATGGTTTCATTCTGCCGATTCCGTCGTTTTCTTTTCCGCAGTTTTAGTTTTTAACAAATTCGTGCGTGTGATTTCGCTAACGACGCTAACCTGGTTTAAACGAAGAAAACCTGTCTTCTACAAGAACGTATACTTAATCGAAGGCAAGTAGATTAAGAACCGTTAAAAAGAGCCATAAATATGAGACGCATATGGGATCGAGTCATGGATCACGAGTCGAACAGTTTAAAAGCGCGTAGCTATTCGCGGTGTCTCTGTATCTTCTTATTAAATTAATGGCTTCTGCCTATAAATAAATACGGACGTCAATACGGTCAAAAAATGAATGTCGTAAATACAGAAGGACGAAAATGTAAATCAAAATTAAAATGGATACACAAAACGCAAGTGTCTCTGTATGTACGATTTCCGATCCGCAGGAGTTTGTTTCTTTATGTCCCATTAAGCGAAACTTGTAAATACGCAATCAATGTGAGCCAATGACAAATGCTATTCCGGTAGATCTAATGAAAATGATCTACGAGAAGGCTCTTGCGATTTGTCAGCGCTAATTGCGCATTTTGCAAATTCCGCTCAACGAGATATAGGAAGACACTTAGCGGAGCGAAATCGGAGGAATGAAGCCATGAATCATAAACGTCACGCAATTCCGTATCCCATGGGAACGCACCCTCACTCTTGTACTTTTTCTATTCATATGTCTAAAGTCTCTTTTAGGGGCAGCTTCGCAACTTCGAAGAAAATCCTAGAATGCAAATAAAATAGAGTGAACATTAATAACTTACGAAAAATATGTTTTATATGTATACAAGATGTCCCAGAATATTTGGACAATGCTTATATGCAGACAAACTGGAAAAGTCCTCTAGTATATTACAATTTTCGTAATAGTTAACGAAATATTAATTTCTAAAGAACGCTGAATAAGCGCGTTTAATGCAAGCGCGCATGAAATACAATCGTTTAAAGCGGGGAATTGTTTTCCTTTGCCACTTGTATATAACTAATTGTCGCTTGTAGTAAACAATTCCCCGCGCCTAGCGATCATAATCTGGGTGTGTATTTGATAATAGAATGGATTCGCATTCATTCGGCGATATTTAGTAATTAATTGTTAACTATTGCGAAAATTGCAAAATGGTACAGGATCTTTTGACTTACTTTAGTCTATTCTATCTGCATACGAGTGTTGTCACGAGAGTTATCGGACACCCTATGCATGCACGCACGCACGCACGCAAGAAAGCAAAGTGATCCACTTAAATTGAAAACCTTGAATGTTTCACTTATTTTTGATATGATATAAAAAAATGTTTCAAATGAAAATGGAACGCTTTCGAGGGCGACGTATTTTGGTCACGTTTTTTTCTAGGTGGAAACGCTAGAAAGATATGAAGATTATTTCCACTTTCTTAAATGGAATTATACAGGGTATCCCATAATTCATCTGATAAAGCTCGTGGACAGGTAGAGCGGACCAAACTGAGATTAAAAGTCCTGTACTATTTTGTGCGTTTGCGCCCGGGCTACTACTGTGGAATGTATGGCCCACCAATCGGATCGCGCGGGGATGGCCTGGTAGGCGTGTTCTGGTTATCCCCACTTCCCGCACGCCAAGCGATCCGATCGTGTCGTACATTCCACAGCAGTAGACCGGGCGCGGACGCGCGTATTCAGTATTCTTTAAAGATTAATATTTCATTAACTATTGCGAAAATTGTAAAATGGTAGAGGACTTTCCGTCTCTCAGTTTAGTCCGCTCTACCTGTCCACGAGCTCTGTCAGATGAATTATGGGATATTCTGTATAATTTTTAGATAATATGATCTCTCTAATTATTCTGCATATAATATTATATTATGGTACAAGTATTAAAAAATTAATAGTATACGAGATATTTAATATTTCATCATTGTGCATGTATAAAGTATAAAATGTCTTGTAAAGCGTAAACTTGGTTTGGTATTGGTTATTTGATATCTCTACTTTAATGTTTTATGTGCAGAATAGTTAAAAACATCAAATTTTGTAAAAAAAATCATATAATATCATCTAAAAAAGGAAGTAATCTTCATATTTTTGTTTGGTATCTTCATCTTTAAAAACGTAACCAAAATACGTTCCTCTCGAAACCATTCCACTTTCATTTGAAATATTTTTTTTGTCTCATTAAAAATAAGTAAAATATTCAAAATTTTCAATTTAAGTGAATCACTCTGTATAAATAAATAAATATATATATATATATATTATATATAAGGAAATACATAAAAGAAATAAATTAAATATAAATAATATATAAAATAAATACTATTAAATACTTACTTGTGGCTGTATTTGCTGCGGACAGTTTTTAATGTTTCTTTATGCTTTCTATGTAAACTTTGATTCAAAAGATTGCAAATATCTCTTATGTCGTTCAGTTCATAACCGCTATAGTATTCTAATGTTGGATTCCATCCTCCTAAATCTTTCATTAGCAATGCTAGTAACAACGCTGCCGCTGCCATTTTGCTATCGCTAAACCTGACCATCGTATAATCCATCAGCGAGTGTTCCAATATATACCGAGCCAGAGTTAACGTGGGCATAGAGACCTTGGCACACTATTTTCAGATAGTAATGATTGAGTTAGTAATGATAGATTCTATTAAGTTAATTAGTGAAATTTTTTTAAATGTCAATTAGTTGATATCACATATATCATATATTATATATCATATATATCATATATATCATACGTTGATATCATATATATCATATATGTATATCATACGTATCATATATATCATACATGATATTATTTATGATATCTGATTCACCCTCTATCAAAGTTCCTCTTCTTGTTTTTAAGAGTTAAAACTATTATAATATATTATTTTATTTTTCTCAACTTCCTCTACAAATACATATACAAGGTGTCTGACGTAACTGTGATCATGATTTTTCCGGCATTTCCGATGATCTGACAAAAATAATTTCGGATAAAAGAGTTAGTCAGTCTTCAATCGGCTACACATTACAATATTAAATTTGCTGTACTGTAACTTTCGAGCCTTATAACTCAAAAAGTACTCAATAAAAAATTACGTCGGACACCCTGTAGACGTCAAATGTGTTCGCTCGTATCCCAGAACTTCTAGTAAAATGTTCAAAATTTTTTACATATTATGAAAGAAAAATATTAGATGCACTTTTGCTACTCTGACTTGGAGGAATTGAACATGGAGCTTCCATTTGTTGAATGATTGTTATTATAACTAACAATATAAGTCAATAATAATATAAGTATAATAATATAAGTTACGCATTAATTCCTATTGATTCGAAAATATATTGGTTTTAAATCTAATTTTGAATATAATAAAATCAACCTTTTTCTTTAAAAGAAAATTATTTCATTAACGGAAGTATTATATCGCTTAATATATTCATTTAAATTCTAAGACAAAATATTTCTATATATAAATCGGTAGCTTTGTTATTGCTTACCCTGGCGTAACGCCGAAGAAATCTGTAAGAAAGAGGTATTCCCAGATCAAAATTGACTACTTTTAAAACATTCATTTCCATTTTGATCAACTCTCTCTGTGTGTAAGCGCCATCACATATATACAAGAAATCTTCCACCATTGGTGGTATTCTTTCCTGAAGCCAAAGTTATGAAGTTTTTATCATAAGCTTATTGTTCGTGACAGAAGTACAATTTTGTTAATCAACAATTTTGTAGATATATAATTATAAAATTTACATCAAATTTGCTCGCTATGAAAAGACTTGCAGCGCCGAGCAGTTGTAAAGTCTCTTTTCCGACTGTCATTTTTGTCAGATATAAATCGACAAGTTTTACGGCCAGATATAGGGTCTCATGGTTCAATTCAAATGATTCCTGAACCTCAACCATCCAGTCGACTAGTAGCGCTCTCATCCAATGGGAAAGACATACTTGCCGGTCCATGTAATCGCCGATGAGGAACAGATGTTCTCGTTTCTTCAGATATTCGAAAATATCCATTGCATAGTGTGATACCTGGTATGGATCTAGCCAATTTTCAACATCAAAGTCCCACTGAACATTTTCGGGTAATTCTCTTATAGGTACGGCAATCAATAAAGTAGTCGCTGAAACTTTATTCTCATTCGTAGGAGATGTGGGTTCATTTTCTTCTGCTATCGCTGTTGGTTTGTCATTTGTTTTTTCGTCAACCTATAATGTATATTTAATCTGTTAGTACTGCATAAACAGTATAAAGTCATCTTCTTCTTCCTCTTCTTATGTTAGGCTTCTGGCCTGTGTTACACCTCTTTCATATGCTTGTGGTGCGCACGCTGTTATTCAATTGCCACGAGCATATGGGACCTACAGTTTTAATGCCGGTTCCGAACGGCGGATTTTTCGAGAGGTGTTTCTGTGTAGTAAAAATAGTAAAAATATATGAAATATAAATAGTAAAACGTTAAAAATATATAGTATAATCCTTAGTTTAAGAAATTATTTCTTACTCTTTTTTAAAAATAATTTTATTTTAAAAATTATATAAAATTTAACAAACAAATTGTATATAATTTCTAAAATAAAATTATTTTAATTTGAGTTTTACTTTATGAGTTTTTCTTAAGTTTTCGCAAATAAATGAAATTAGAGAAAAACGTTAATTCTAAGATATTATACATAATAATATATTACAAAAAGTTTATATATATACCTTATTGCTACTCCTGCGAGTCTTTTTTATGCTATCATTAACGTCTTCCAAAGCACTGACGTATAACGAATTATCCTCAGATTTTTCTAAATCTGCACTTCGTCTAATATTTACAACTTTGTTAATAGTTTCTGTTTTATCATCCTTTTTGAGAATAGACTTAATACGAGGCGCCGGTTTTCCTTTCGCCGGTACAACTTTTGATATAATAACATCTGCAGGTTTCTCTAAAGCAACGTTATTTCCAACTTTGGACTGAGTAGCTATCTTTTTTGTTGGATGTATCGACGTAGTAATAGCCTATCAGAGTCATAATATAAAAGAAATAAATACATAGATGATAAAATAAAATAAAAATGAATTAAACATTAAAACGTTATGATTTAAATAAATTAAAACGGTGATCGGAATTAGATCGTTTTTGGTCCGATTTTCGTGTTAATGCCACTTGCATTTTCTTCCTGCCACTTGTGTTTTCACAAGAAGCCATTGGAATTGCATAACTGATGCGTGAGATTCTGTTTCAAGAATATTACGCATAGATAGAATCGTGTCTTCTGTTCGACAACTTGTTATACGAGCAACAAGAAAGAGTTAGTAATCACGAAAACAGTGCCAAAAGTTGTATTTAAATCCGATCTCTGAATTAAAGTATAAATTTATATTTTGTTATAATAACTGATAGAATAATTGCAGAATACACACATTGGTGATATTTGTAAAAGCGTATCTCTTGTTTGTTTTTTCTTTAGGTGGTGAAAATACATCTGATTTTCGCTTGGTGCGAGTTTCTCTGCCAGTATTGGATGATTTTAATACATTGCTCAATAAAGAATTTTGACTCCTGGTTATTATTCCTTTCCTCAAGGTTGTAGTGCTGTTTTGTCTATTTTGTCCAAGTAATACTTTTGGAGGTGCCATTTTTCGGATATGATAAACTTTGGTACTTCTGTTCCTTACCTAATTATTATTCACAAAAATACATATAATTAGTTCATAAATTATAGTTTAATTCGTAATATACAGGGTCCGGCCGAATAACACATAAAAGCGGGCACGACGTGATTGCTTATAAAACGCAACCAAAAATTGGCTGCTGCAGCCAATTAAAAATGCTATGCCATATTTTACCATCTAATGTGCTGCAGCAGCCAACCTTTTCTTTCAGTGTATCATTTTTAACTGATGTCTGCATATTTTTACTCTTTCCATCTACAATCTAAGTCTTTTTGTTTCAAAGTACAAGCTTTTTTATTACTTTAGGCAACCAAAAAAAGTGGAAAAAGTTAGAGCTATCTTTTAATGTGTCTATTACTAAATAATTTCTAATTTAAATATTAAAACCTTTATTTAATCCGTCTTTCTCTACTTTGGAAAAATTTTAAAGCGAAATTTCGCTTATGCCAAAAGAACTCATTGCAGATAGAGTTTATGTTATTATTGAACAATTGTTAGTAAACAACTTTCCTTATTTAATAATAAAATAACGATAGTTATTGTAAACTTAACAACTAAAAAGATGTTTACGATAACTTTGTTACCATTTTGTTAATGAATAAGTTATTTATCGAAAAGGAAATGTTATTCACTAACATCAGTCGTTCGATAGATCATTATACATTAAAAACAGAATAGGGTCTTTAGGCTGCGTTTCAGTATTGAAAATCTATAATGCACGTAATGAAAAACGTAAAACATATGTAATAGAATGAAAAAGTACAGTACTCAATATTAAAAATACAATTTACAATATGATATTGACTAGTGAGATGATGCAATATTTCGTGCGTTAAAGTTCATACATATTCTGTGGTTCATACATATTCTTAAATTACATGATAAAATCGAACGTTTCAGATGCATTTCAAGCCTTCTTCAGCAAACATTTTTTTAAACATTTAACCCACACTTCTGGATCACAAGGCAGAGTTGCGCAACAGTTTCGGCATTGCTTGATGAAAGAATTCTCAGACTTATAATAACACAGGTATACAAAACTAATGTTTAAATCGGAAATTAGATCATGATATTTTTATACGTATTTTAACGATATCCAAATTGTTCCATCACGTCATAATTTTTTTATCAACGGAAAATAGCTAGATTTTACAGTATTTGAACCTATCATCTTGAATATTATTATAATTTTATAAGCCATCTTTAGTATAAGGTGTGTTTATTGAAAGAGTAATGGATAAGAATGTATAATCAAATATTTTAAAGGAAAATTAGAAAAAAAGTATCAAAAGATTGAATCTAGGAAGTGATTATTAATTTCAACAAGATAATGATTCTAAACATATGGTATATGTTTGTGAATGGATATACAATATTTCTATGCATATTTTAAAAACATCGTCAGATTTAAATCCGATTGAACATTTATGGAGTAAATTCAAAAATCGATTGAAGAAACGCATAATTTAAAGAAAAACTTAATTGAAAAAGTACTATTAGAAGACGAATAAAATACTATAAAATTTGACAGCTTAGTTCTTTCAATTTTATTCAATTTTATCAAACGGATTGAAAAAAGTAACTATAAACATAAAGTAAACATAAAAGATTATTAACTAAATATTAGTTTCCTTTTTGTAATCTTCCTTTACTGTTATAATAAAATATGTTAATATTTTTGTGTTTATAGATAAAATGCTCTCAGAAAACATTTTTATCTTTCTTTGTTTACATCTTTTGATTACATTTATTTATGTCAATTTAATGAATTTGTATTATTAAATATAAAGTATAAAATAAACATTTTTGTAGAAATACTACTAAATAAAAAAACTATTGCTGGAAAAAAACTATAGGCTGTTTTATAGTTGCAACAGTACTGTGCCAATACTTTAATTTAACATTTACGTATACAAGATTTGTTAGATAGACAATGTGTTAAATAATTTGATGTACTTATAGCTTTTAGGGCATCTATTTCAACACAGATGATTAAGTCCAAGTAGTTTTTGCTATTTATCTAAATTTAATATGAATGTTTTTTTAGTATTTAATATGTATTTACATATTAAATACTGAACAAATAACTCAAAGTTATGAAATATTTATTACTCGGGACACTATTAATAAAAATGTGGCAACATTGCATAATGATTCGAAGAAAAAAACTAGTAGTAATGTGGCCTTCCATAAAAATAACCTTAAAATATTAGTTTTGTTTAAAAAAAAAAGTATTTGGTTACAAAATTAACAAAAAAGTAAAACATTTTAAAATGTATGCAAATGAATGTACATACATTCACGTAACTTCTGCATATAAGTTGCTCAGTACTAAAAATCTCAGTACTAAGAATAGTATACGTAATGTTAACTATAGATTAACAGTAGAGCTAGAATCGATTATCAAATAATTATTCTGATATGCAAACCTTAAAAAAGAGGTCGTAAGTAATCAATATCCATAGAGGACCACATTAGCAAAATGCCATGCTATTGTTTAAATTTGCATAATTCAAAATATATACAAATAAGATGTTAAACAGCATATAACACACTCAAAAATACATATATTCTTGTGATCACACGCTTCAAGTTTAAGAAAAATGAGGAGGTAAGTGTAATTAAATGCTAAAATGTATCTCAGAAACGATTCGAAATACTTGAAAGTAAAAATGTGTTGGCCATTGAATATTGGTATATTATTGTCACGATGTAACGGCGAGCTACTGAATAAATAAATCCATAAGAAATCATTAGGATTCGCTATATAATAGCAGAGATATTAAGGGAGGCCACAATATATACACTGGCCATAATACTACTTTCTCCTCTATTATTGACGTTATGTCATTACTAATAATCATAAAAAATGGAGCTCCCAATTATAATTATTTTACCATGTAATTATAGCCAGAAATATCAAATATTTTTCTGTTAGTATAAACTAGTATGATTTAATTTTTAAAATAATTAGAAAATCGTTATTAATATGTGAGTAATCATCTGGCGATTCTTATACCTCGACAGTGAAAAACTTAAATTATGGAAGCAGTTTTTCTACCGATCAAGAAAGATAAAACTCGTTTTTAAAACTTTTTTAAACTTTTAAGAAAATATTGTGTAAAGCTACAATACAATGATCTCAAATACTCACAAATTATAAGGCAATCAATAATATATAATATTTAAATAATAATAGTAGATTTTAATAGTGGGTGAAAAAAATACGTAATAGGTCCGTTTATGCAAATAAAATTAAGATTATTCCCGGATTAGATATATCGGGAGAAATGCAACAATGTTATGGGACGTTCTACATCTTTTCCAAAGTAGATTCAAGACAGACTTTTGATTCACAGGACAGAGTAACGCATGATGAACGACACACACAGAATGTCAGAATATCGGTCGCACGTGTTAATACGCGTTCCTCATATTCCCAGTATATCGTAATGAAAAACGTCGAACTTGTCGCCAAAATGAAATGGAATTATCCCGTCCTCTACTGATATAGAAATTTACGTGACTCTCTGTGATAAATCCGTCGATTTTACAGATTTTCAGTTCGCGAGACGGTACGTTGGGATAGAAAACGCGGGAAGTAGAACGAACGACCTCCACTCAGTCTTCGTTCGAGATCGTTATTCCGTTACCTTTGACGATCTCGGGGTACGATTGAAAACAATCGCGACGATGAAGGCTGGCCTACGCGAAGGCACGAAGGACGCGAGCAAAATATTTATTGGAAATATAATATAGGAGCAAATATGGTGGAGTCGCGATGAGTGATTAGATAGGTGCCTCTCGCCGGGTTTCCTGCGTGTCGCTTGACGTGCGAATTGTGCGTACCTACGTAACTCTCGGAATCCTCGGAATATTTGTGGGTGAACGACGAAAGGTCGCTTGTTTATAAGGCCTTTGCATGCCACGCGCCTTATAGGTGTAACAACGTCGCCGTTTTCGTTCGCGCGTTTCACAAGTCACAACTCGCGGTGACTGAGGTTACTTCGTTGCTGATCAACTTGATGTTGGTTCAAATTCACAGTTACAGCCAATTGCGGCGCAACGATTGGTCGACATACAGCGCCTTGGGTTAGAGTGGATATAAAGTCAGACTACGCATTGAAGATGGAGATTGAAAATTGAAAAATTCAAATTTGACCAATCGAAACGAAAGAAGCTAAAATTTCTTTGTCCTTATTGGTCAAATTTCAATCTTTATGCGGGGTCTACAATAGAAGTCGTAGCAGTCGTAGGGTCTTAAGTCGTAGAAAATTGACCAATCACAGTCGAATATGAGAAGAATAATCAACTGTGATTGGTACGTTGGAAAACTTCTATTGTAGACCCCGCATTAATCTTCAATCTCAAGCGTCGTCTACAATACACGGAGTAAGAAGTAAAAGTAAGAAATTAACCAATCACAGTCGATTATTCTTCTCACGTTCGACTGTGATTGGTCAATTTCTTACTCTTACTTCTTACTTCGTGTATTGTAGGCGACGCATCAATCTTCAATGCGTAGTCTGATTTCGGCCTAACCTACTCTACCTTGGATTAATAATAGCGTTTTTCATTGGCAGAACTAATGCGCACTCAGTGCACTTTAAAGCCGTTGTACAAAAATCGACGTAAAAACGTACATTTAATAAAAATATAGAAACGAATTAAACCGCGAAATATACGATATTCAATAATTTTATTGTGCTATTTGATAAAATACACATTGGTTATTTTATCAATTGAGATACCTCTATTAACTTGCCGTATTAGTATGAACGAAAGCATTGAAATCCTATGGTTGAACTTTACCGGCACCGGCATAAGTTAACGGTCACTATAAAGGGCCAATTTCACCAACCACGGTTAGATTAACCGACGGTTAAAGTTAGCAGGGTGGCCAACAGACATTCATATTCTCTCGTAACCTCTTATATATTGTCAATTTTACGGAGCTTTGTCTATCTGAAATTTCATCAGTGAGTGAGAATACAAAATGAATGATATTATAAATTACATATTTTTTGACGAATTTGCTGGTTACAATTTAGAAAAACGTCGAAGACCACGTAAAATCAAACCACGTATAAATTATTTAGAATTGTTTGACGATGTAGATTTCAGGTCAAGGTTTAGAATATCAAAAAATCATTTTATGATATTATTTGAAAAAATAGAAGATGAAATACGACCAAAAACTGATTGGTATGTACAAATATATGTGTGTATATATATATATATATAATAGTAAGATTATATAAATAACGTTAATTACTGTTAAATACTGTTATTTTTACAGTAATGATGCTATTCCACCTATTACACAATTGTTAGTTGCATTACGATTCTATGCAACAGGATCCTTTTTGCAAACTATTGGAGATTTCTGTGGAATTAGTATATCAAGTGCTCAGAGAATTGTTCACCGTATATCCAATGCTATTGCTGCATTAAGAAATGAGTTTATAAAACTTCCAATATTACCTGAAGAAATTCGTCGAAATGAGAAGGAATTTTACCAAACTGCCAAATTTATTCGTATTATTGGCTGTATGGATATAAAGATTTTATAAAGATTTTTTAAATTTATATATTCCTAATAATAAATTAATACCTGTCTTATAACTTTCACGCTTCAAAGTTGCACAATATTTTCTTGCTGCTTTTTTCAGATTATCCCAACAGTAACGTAAAGCTTTTTCTGATCTTTTAATTGTTGTGTTTGCATTATATTTGTTGGTAATATCAACCCATACTTCATCCTTTTTTACAAGTGTTGAACGATCAGTTTCTTTGTTTTCAATGACATTACGTTGTAAAAATATTAAATCTAATAAAGATTCTTTATCTGCGTCAGAAAAATTCTTTTGCCTTTGCATGTTTTAATCTGTAAAAAAAAATAAAATTTATAATGTCATTTTATATTATATAAAGAAACATATTATATATATTTATATTACCTTTTAAACTTTTTTTCACATGTATAATACACTGTTTATTGCTTCCCACAAATTTCAGGTTAGAGCCAAGAGGTTACGAGAAAATATGTGTCTGTTGGTCACCCTGCTAACTTTAACCGTCGGTTAATCTAACCGTGGTTGGTGAAATTGGCCCTTAGTCGCCCCAAAGAGAAATAGAATTAGAAATATATAGAAATTAGACATACCTCTTAGCATGCAGTAATATATAATTGTGTGTGGATAAATTATGATGAGGATAGACGGTGAAATAATTTTACAAGTAAAACACATTTCTTCGTCTAATCAAGATTTTCTAAATTTTCGGATACATACCTTTTTTGCAGGCCTTTTGTCCATTGCGATTCATTTTCTGAACTAAAATATCTCACCTCATTTATATTTGCCTCTTGGGATTCCTTGTATCTCCTGTTGTCCGGTTTGGCGCGCAGATTTCGCGGTCCACACGGTACGACATCGTTACATTAATCTAACCTAATGGCTACAGCACTGCGCGCTCAGCTGTAAACAACGCGCATGCATGAGTGCGGGCCAAGTCTGGCATCACTGTTCACACTGCATCCGATTTTTGTCGTACGACACTCTGCATCCAATCAGAAAACAGGATTCCGATAATACGAAGTAAAATTCATCGATGCGGTGTGAATCCAGCATGAGGATTGCAAATTGAGGATTAGAATTCAGCCAATTAGAACGAAACGGATTAAACTTAAAATTACCTGATTGGTCGAATTCTGACAATCCTTAATTCTCGCAATCCTCAATCTCCAATGCGTAGTGTGACACGGGCATAAGACGTTAATACGCCCCTCCGATTGGTTCGTGACTTCTTAAAACTGTACTAAGGCCGGAATCAGACTACGCATTGAAGATTGAGGTTGAAGATTGAAGATTGAAATTTGACCAATAAGGACAAAGAAATTTTAGCTCCTTTCATTTCGATTAGTCAAATTTGAATTTTTCAATCTCAATGCATAGTCTGATTCCGGCCTTAGCGGTCTTGAATATAAGTTCTATGAATATCGGCCTTACAGCCTTATCACTGTTGCTACTGTTTGTGGTAGATGGTCCTTAAGTCTCTTAACTAAACTCTTCATTTCAATGAAATATAATAGCTCATTAAAAGATAAATACATATTTATTTTATACAAAAAAAGTTTCTTAAGATTTTTCTTTTACCTACTATTGATATTTTCTTACGATGATAATATTCTTTTTAGACAGCATCTATTTTTTTTTTTACTGAAACATGAAGTTTTACTATGTTACAGCTTTATTATAAAATTTTTTATGTAAATCGAGTTTATTTTTCAAAATATTTGTTTATCAACAAAATATTTTGTAATCTTAATTCAACTAATTTGAATAAACATCACTATATGAATGCTTTATTCTGTGATTTGTTGAATTAATATATTCAACAAATAAAATGTAAATTATCGGTTCGATAAAAAAAAAGGACAACTCCCATCCTCAGTCGCTGTATAGAGAGTACAGCAGCTACCTGGTGCAAAGTTTATTTGATTTCCTTTACAGAGAAGCACGTCATTAGACTGTACGTTTCATTCGTTCATGGCTGTGCGGGCTGTGTCGTTTACGTCGAGATGCAACACGAGTATTTCGTCGTGAAGTACATTGCGGCGAACAATTGCTTCGCACATCTGTCGACTACCTGGCTGCACCGTTTGGAAACTAAGGTTAGCTCTCATTTTACGTAATCAACGATCTCTATTCTCTGTCATCAATACTCAACTTCTACCAACCATGGTTGCGTTCGGAAACATCATCCGGGATGCGTTCCAAAACTTTACTCGGTCGACTCTGGCTGCGGTCTACTTGACGTTACAAAACGCTTCGTTTCTAGCGTCAAGCGTTTGAGCGACCAATCAGAACAAAGAATTTTACGAATTGACTAGGGCTCGCTATTATACGTTTAAACGAAAACACGTTTACACGTATCTTCGAAAAACGGAATAAAATTAGAGCCCTAGAATTGACTAATCAAAGAATGCTTCGAAGCGTTTGTAGTCAAGTGGACTGCAGCCTAAAATGCCATTTATTGGCTACCGCGTCACATTTTGCCGCGCGGCAAGCGTTTTCGCGTCCAGTGTGCAGGAACCATATGGGTGCCGTCACATTCTTCATCCAAAGATGAGGATAAAGAAGTTTTAGCTCCTTTTGTTTTGAATGATCTAATTTGATTGCACCTAATGGCCTTTAGCGAGAAATTTCAATACAGCAAGCACCATCTGAGGACGATATAATAAACTCGACAGTCGATAAAAGCGCAATCTTCAATAAAATAGTTTTTATCAGAATAATGTATTTCAAGATTACGTTTACATAGAATTTTTACATATTATTTATTATTATGTTAAATTTACACGAGTCTTTTTTATGACGATACAAGTAATACAAAATATGTAAATTATTATAATTTGGATAATACAATTAATACAGAAAGAAGTAATTAAATATAAGTTTTATAATTGTAATATTTAATTTTAATAATTGGTACATTTGATTCTAATATTGATAAAAATATATAAGCGAGATATAGAAACTTTATTGCAGTCGCGTGTAATGAAAAAAAAATATAAGCTTTGATGATCTATAAATTGTTTACACAGATGACATTACTAGTCATCTAGCTCGGAAACATCAGACGATTTGACAGTTCGGACAGTTCGAATCTTAAGTTCGAACGTTAAATAGTTCGGACTGAATGTATGTTCGAACTATTTTCACCCATTTCGGAGCTGAAAGTTCAAAATTATTACATTTCGAACTCGGATATCAAGTCGTCCTCAGGATCATCCTGAATATGTCCAGGATGGCTCAGGATATTTGTAGGATAATATCAATAAATATAGGAATTTTATTATATAAGAAGTATCAGACTACTGTTTCTTTTAACTTAAAAATTTTTTAAGCCTGTTGATTGGCTATAGAATAGAGAGATTCGAGGGCCTCTCTGTCCTGTACATATTTGTTGTACGACAAAAACGCACAAATGAAATAGCATCCTCAATCTGCTTCTCACCCTGATGGAGTGAACGAAAATGTTCACGAATCGTTAGTACTCTAATAATGGGTCTGAACGGAGATAACCCGCGAAACGCATAGATCATAACGCTTCTGATTATATAAGAAATTATGAAATAATAATAAAATTAATAATAAATTAATTTAATAATAATTCATAATAATTAACAATATAATAATATACGAAATTCTTTGTATTTCTTGATAATATTCCCTAATAGCACAGATCTCCAAGGGATGTTCCAAGAACATTCAGAAGATATTTCTATGTCTTAAGAACGTTCGCCAGAACATCCCTCGAACAAAATGTGCTATTAGGATTATACAGCAAAATGATTACAGGAAAATGCGATCGAAATATCACACAACGGAAAAAAATACTATCTTTCTTGCATCGCTCGCGTTAATAATGATGAAACATTATGTATCGGGGCAACATTCGCGAGAAGTTTGAACATCCAAGAGGGAGACGAAGTATTCGTGTCTTCTGTGAAAAGCGTTGCCTCGTTAAGCAGCGTTCAGATTGCACCTCACACGACAAGCGATCGCGAGCTTTTGGTACGATAATTCTTACAGATCGATTTATTATATTATGCTAATGATGAATGAATTAATCGATTGTTCGTATTCGGTAACAGGAATTACAAATGGAAAGAGTACAATCGAGTCTCCTAAACCAAGTGAGAATCGTCGCGAAAGGACAGCCGCTCGTGGCGTGGATCTCAAAGTTTTCCTTCGTGACTTTCATTGCGGGCAAGTCGCTTGTTCTTCGTAATATATTTGAGTATATAACATTATAGAAATAGTGCTAATTATTCTCGCTTACGTAAATGTTGAATGATTGATCTATTTTTATCTTATCCGTTTTGATATTATCATTTTTAGAAAGTTGTTGAATTATGCAAAGGAACAATTTCTGGTTGAAAATGGATAAATCAGAATTTCCTGGTTAATTAATTAGAATTCTAGTTGAGATAGCTGGAATTCTTGTTGATATAATATTTCTGGGAAAATTTACTAGAATTCTTGTTTTTACCGGAATAATTATATCAATTAGAATTCTAATTATTTAGACTAGAATTTTAGTAGATTTAACCAGAAAATTTTGACTCGTCCATTTTCCACCAGAATTACTGTTTAATCCAACCAGACCATTTTTCTCAGTGAAGTAGTCAAAGTAATTGATGAAGTCATTTGGCGTTATTAAAATATTAACATATATCAGGATATATAATTTTAACAGCATGTATCGAAATATGTAAGAATACATTTTAATATATAATATTAATAATATTAAATGATTTCATTAAGTTCTTCAAAGTTGAGAGAATATAAAAACATATCTAAATGTATTTTTAATATTTTAATGCAAAGGATATTAAAAAGATATTCTGTACGTGATCCTTGCAGAGGATTCAGAGCCGAAATTCGCGTATGGGCTGCTCGAGGAGTTCACAGAAGTGCACGTGCTTGATGCAATCGCAAGCGCAACGATAAAGGATGAGGTCGTTAAAAAGAAGGCTAACACGAAGATAGGAAATCCTTTGGCCAAGATCTTGCCTTACTTCGCCAAAAGAAAAGATCATCGCGATTCGAGGGACAACGCCGCAAATTATGCGTTACTGCAGAGCTTTCGCAGTAGAAGCGCGCCTCGCGTGTTCCGTGTGTATCCTCTGCCGGATTTCCGGTCCTCCGATCAATTGAATGCCCATGACATGATCCTGCGAGGTCCCTGTCACGTTCTGATTCCGAGGAGCTGTGTGCCGAAAAACATAAGACCGAGCGGAATAATAATGTGTAAATTTATGACATAAAAGAATTTTATTTTGTTTAAAATTCGCGAAAATTAATTCTTTATTGTATACAGAAAGAATAATTTTGTTGAAGTACTTACGTATAAAAATTAGGTACAGATCTGAAAATAATTATGTTGGATGCTCAAGTTGATTGCTAGAATGTCCAAATTTTTTGTATTATTATTATGATCGAGAGTTTTACATAATTATTTTCATAGTTCAATATAATTGAACGGTGGCCAACAGCCTTGATCAAGTATAAGATTTAAAACATAAATAAAGACAAAATAACAAGTATACATTGTAAATAAGTATAAAGTAATAATCGAAATCTGTGACAAAAGTTTACTGTGTCCAGAGTTGGGCAAAACTGTAATTCAATTAACAATTACAATTTACAATGTGATTCTTAATTTAATTAGTAATTATTAATTACTAATTGAATTAAAAATTACATTGTAAACTGTAATTGTTAATTGAATTACAGTTTTGCTCAACTCTGATTGTGTCCTATTTTTGTTAACTAAGACTATATTTTCAGATCTGCATCTCTGGCGCAGTTTTTATAAACTTCAGCAAAATAATTTTTTCTCTACAAGTAGGGCTTAAAACCATTCATTCGCAGGTAAAGTCAGAAAAGTGCCGGAAGATCGGCAGTATGTTAACGTCACCAGTACGAATTTCCTAAAGGATGATGATCCTTCTCTCAAGCCTCCGCAAGAACTGGTCGCGAGGATTTACGTTCTCGAAGACATTTTGGACAAGTGCTCTGCGTCGCTAGACAGAGAGTATTTCGATCTGAATTCGATCCACTCTTGCATGTACGTGTCAGCGAGTTTGAAGATCACTTTAGGATTGAAAGTCGGAAGCAGAGTGATCGTGCAGATGATCGAGGGGGATGAGTCACCGCCGAGGCCATCGTCGGTGAACGTTTTTCCTTTCAATCAATCGGTAACGCCGGAAGTTTTCGCAAATTACGTGAAATTCCATTCGAGACACGAGCCATTGTTGCTTAATTCGGGTGCGACGATTTTACTCGAGGATGGCGAACGGTGCGTCGTACGAATGTCACCCGCGGATTGCAATTACGCGACGATAGATGGAAAGGATGTGAAAGACTTGGTCGTTCTTGTTTCGTCGGATCCGAGCGACGGGAAAATTCCTCAGAACTGTCCTGAGCAAAATTCAAGAATGGAGAAAATTTCCACAAGGTAGTGAGACGTATTATGATATTTATATAGTCATAAGTCATAAATATAAAGTACTCTAAATTTATTGCATTTTTTTTGAAAAGGTGGAGCAAAATAAGAGCAAATGGAGAACAAAATATAAAAAATAAATATTATTTTTCAATAAAACTGTTTAATTTCTTTTTCGTTAGAACGTTTACCTCAATTGTGAGAATGCTTTATATTTATGACCAAGCAGTAATTAACTAATTACTGTTAATAATATAATTGTGGCCTTGAATCATCACTCGCAAGTACTTAATAAATCTGATTATGAGTCAGACTTATATATCGTGTCAAATACCGATGATAAAAAAATTACAGGTGTATAGAGGATATCCTTAAAGATTGCGAAATCGCCCTTGATCTCAGCTTGGGTTTGCGAAGAGCAGTGGACTTCCGGTACGATCGGGAAAACATTCTGATTTGCGGCGCCATGGGTTCCGGCAAAACGACCATTTACAAAAAGCTAATTGAATGTTATTGTGAGGCACCATGTTTCGTACACACGCATGTGATCGAATGCAGGTCGCTAAAAGGTAATATCTCTATATTTTTCCCGCTCAATTAGCTGCTATATCGTAATGAATTTTATATAATCTCTATCGGACTTATACCAAATCTTCGAAGGATCTTTAAACGCAAACGCTTATTTTTTTTAATTATAACAAATCCATTAAAAAAATTCATGGTAATTGTATTTCAATTTATTATAATTTAGAAAAAACATTTACTGTATTGTTTCATTTATAAACTTTGAAGTTCGCTTTAGCACAATTTACTAAAGAGTTGTTATATATTTCTAAATTTACATTTGAATTAAATTTACATTTATATTATAATCAAAATAAAATTCTTTTAAAGAGATTATGGAAAATTAAGAGATTAAGAAGGCAATTTGTCTTCCAAATTTCTACCATATTACTCATATCTTACGGTATTTATCAAACACAGCAATTATTAATTAGGCAAAAAGGTAGAAACAATGCAGAAGATCATTACGTCCGTTATGAATGAATGCGTGTATTATCAACCGTCCATACTGTTCCTGGACGATTTGGAGAGCATTACCAATGCGTCATTAAATGACGAGGAAAATACGATAGACGCGACGAACGCTTCCAGGTACGCAATTGCATTTATTGGTTAATTTAAGCCGAATGATAATTGTTAATTTAATTGAATAGCGAGGCAAAATTCACATTTCTGATAACCAAATTGTTTGGTTTGCAAATTGATGCTCGTGATTATTATTCATACTATTCACAGGTATAGATATAGATATTATTTTTCAAAAATTGGTTTTTGAAAAACTAATACAAAAAAGCACTTTCCAATTAATTTTCTAATGTGAAGTGCTCAACCATCGTCTTGATCGATAAGAACCCTTAGTTAACTGAACTTAAACTGATTTTAGAATTACCGATATGCTGATCAATACCGTCACGCAATATCAAGAATTTCATTACATCTCAATCGTCGCCACTTGTGCCGATGTGAGCAAAATCGGTTCGAGATTACGGCCAACTAGAGGAGCGCAGTTTTTTAGGACTGTCTTGCAAATTCCGAATCTCGAGAAGGTACGATCGAAATTATTTCGAATTATTGCGAAAAATAATATGAGCGAAATTTAAGGAAAATCGACTTTTTATAATACGTTTTTACGTAAATTAGTAGAAAATTTAAAAATGTATGCAGGATGCGGTAAAGATCGTAACAACACTTGAGGATAGATTCCTGAGATTATTTTGAGACGATACATTATGATTATGTTATATATTTGTATATTGTGTTTAATTTAAATATTGCAAAATTTGATTTTTAGTTCGTGTCGTCTTTATACGAAACTCGATCGATCCAATTTAGGAGTTTGTTTGAAAAGAGGAACGGAGAGAAAAATATATAATGCATCAGTTATATTTATATTTTCTAACTTCTCTTTTCTTTGTGCCATTAATATCTTATTTGTCGATTTGCATTTCTCGATTAACGTGTCTTCGTATTTCCGCACCTTCTTAATTAAACTCTCCCTATCCCATGTCAGTTCTCTCGTTGATTTCTGCGTAACACTAACTCATGTCGTGGCTAACCAGGTGGATAGAATCGATATTTTGCGATTAACGCTCGAGGACAAGTTGTGCGTGCCCGGAGACATGAATTGGAATTACTATGGAAACAAGACTGAGGGCTGGATGCTCCAGGATATCGTCGATCTGGCGGAGAAGGCGCGGTTCGTCGCATTGAAGCGCCATGGTAACGAGATACACGAGTGATTATAAAAATATCAATGAATACCGCAGTAATTTTAAATTAAAAAATTGACTGAAAGAGAAAAAAAATTAGATTTAAATTTTCTAGCTCTAGTATGCTAAGCAATAATAAAAGGAAGAAAGATCAAATAAGAGCAAATAATTATATGTAAGAAATTATTTGTACGAATTATTTGTAGAAAAAAATTATTTGTAAAAGCAAGTGGCAATATACTTAACAGTGATGATTTTTATTGTAAGATGATCACAAACTATTTCACTATCTTTTTTATCTCAAGTTCAGAGAGATTTTTTCTTAACTTGATTGTTTTTATGGAGATCACTGTATTCTCAATGTGCTACATATTTTTTAACTTAATATTGTATGCTATTTACTCATTTCTATCTACTTAAAGCGGCAGAAAGATTGAAAACGCCGATTATCGTGACGGAGGAGGACGTTAACATCGCATTGGAGGATTTCACGCCGATGTCCTTACAGGGCGTACAGTTGTACAAAAGTAGCGGTCATTCTTGGTCCAACATCGGCGGACTGGCGAGTACAAAGACCTCTCTTACGGAAATTTTGCAGTGGCCGCTCAAGTACCCAGAGATCTTCAAGAATGCTCCAATAAAGCTCCAGAGCGGTGTCCTGTTGTACGGGATGCCCGGCACTGGGAAAACTATGCTGGCCAAAGCGATCGCCAGCGAGTGTGGTGTGAATTTGATCAGCATCAAGGTAGAACTAAGACTTATTTTTAATCGGATGCAAAATGAACTTCAATTTTTCTTATTTTTCTTTAGATCTGCTGGTAGAATTAAGTGGAGATTAAATAATAATGGAGATAATTAAAGTGGAGAATAATTTTATAGTTATAGTTATATATATATATATATATATAATGAAGACAGCGAAGTTAATTTTTTAGAAAACCCAGCTTGGCAATTTTTAATTAGGCGTATATAAATGAAACTTATCGGTAATTCTTAATAATGTTTTATTTACGACGTTTATTTTATGTTTCAGTTCACACTTAATTAAAATAATAATTTAACTGAATTTAATAATTAATGACGATGATACATATGCGATGATTCTTCCGTTATTTATTAAATAATATTAAGCTTTATTTTAGGGTCCAGAATTATTGTCGAAATACATAGGCGTCAGTGAGGAGTCTGTCAGAAATGTATTCGAAAGGTATAATTCCTCACAACATTTTACTGTTCTTTCAATGTTGAATTTGTGTGGACGGGTTTAAAAAAAATTATATTATTCGCTTATTATATTATTCGAAAGAAATTATAATGTCATAAGATGCTTATTAGCATCGATATCATTAAATGCTTGTGAATTTAATTTGTGATATTACTATCTTAATTTTAGTTCAGGATTGCGTATTAAGACTGAAAATTAAATTGGCACGTAGTTTACAGAACCAGTTATGTATATAAATTCACACAAGAAATATTTAAGCACTAAGATCCGCTTTGTTTTAATATAGTAATTCTTAATTTAATTAGATTTATTCTCATCAGTCTAAATTTGTTATCATATTATATAAATTCATAATTATAGAAATATTATTAAGTGTGCAAGATCTAGCCTAAATAAGGCATTTTTTATTTACAATTAGTTGTGTTGTTTAATTATCGGCCCAATCTCATTTAATTATTTATATATTATATAATATATTATATTATAGAGCCCGTCGCGCCAAGCCATGCGTTTTATTCTTTGATGAATTCGACAGTCTTGCACCCAGGTGAGTCATGAGACAAATGATTGTACAAAATTTACCTATCCCATTTTTTATTTGTTAGTATCCTAATGATAATAATGATATAAATGTAACATAAGTATTCTATTACATTCTCAATATTATTTCTATATGATGTTTGGTAAATAAATAACTAAATAAACTAATATATTCATAGTTGTCACAAATATAGATACATATATACAAATATATATCTAGATAATTATCGGAATTTATATTTCGTTTTAATTTATCTTTCTTTTATTTTCAATGTGTAAAAAATATGCACTAATTTTTTTTAAATCTTGACAAACGTGTGCATTTTATTTTAATTAGGCGCGGACATGACAGTACGGGAGTCACAGATCGAGTAGTGAACCAACTACTGACGCAACTTGACGGGGTCGAAGATCGCGAAGGGGTAGCGGTCGTGGCAGCATCTTCAAGGCCCGACTTATTGGATCCGGCTCTTCTGAGACCAGGACGTCTCGATAAGTATTTGCATTGCCCTTTACCGAACGAGGTAAACATATTTTTTACAACCTTCTCAACTTAGCGCGCGACTTCATATTAATTATTATCATTAATAGTTAATACTTACTTTTTATTTCACAGTTGGAAAGAGAAGAGATTTTTACAGTTCTATGCAATGCTCAAAATATAGATACAGCCGTGCTGGATCTGAAAATATTAGCCCAGCTCTCTGACGGATTTACTGGGGCTGACATCAATGCGGCGATTACTTCGGCGAAATTGTCAGCGTTTGAGGATGCTTTGGCGACTGCTACGGTGAGTGTACTTGATACTTTTTTTTTCACAGAAATAAATAAGTCTAAAAAGTTACCTTTTCAAGAAACAAAAACACTTCTCATCTTCAAACCATTGTATAAATATGGTAATTTTTCTCCAAATATATAGATAACACATAATATATAGATATGAGAATAAAGTTTTATTAATATTTTGAGTTTGATTAATATTTAGGCTTTTATTAATATTTTGAGAGCCTATATAAAAGAAGAAATAAAAGACTTCTGAACTTGTTTTTAGTTCTTGTTATCTCATGTTTTACATTTACTTTTTTTCATATTAATATTAATAAAAATGAAGAAGGAAATATATATTATGAAGTATAAAGCAATAATTTTTTCATTTTTGATTTACAAAATTTTACAAATGGCTTGAAATAAAAACAAATCCTTTGCAAATGTTCAACTCTTATTATATTTTTTCCTGTTTTCTGTTTGATTTTATTGAAATAAAATTATTATTCACGACGTGACGCTAATAAACGATTTGGCAGATTAAATTGACAGATTAAAAAAATGGACTTATTTAGTTCTTGGAGAAATCTTTCATTTGTATAATAATCTTCTGATTACTACATGCCACTGTACAGCTTCGCGATCAACCCAACCGTAACTAAAGGGGATTAATATTAATTTGTACATTATTTGTGTGCTATTCGTTAATTGATTTAATCAATGAGTCTCGTTTGTTTGATCATTGGTTTAGATTGTTTAGAAATTCGGTATCTATCATTTTATTGTTTGTACATATTGCAGAAATAACTTCTAAATATAAGAAACGTAAAATAATGTTTATAAACACAAAAAATGTAAACAAACAGATAAAAATCCTGCGTATATATATATCTAATCAACTTTCAATGATAAGTTCGAGAAAGATATTCGGAAATATACGATTTAGCTAGATAATTTCAGTTGTCAATTCGCGATCTTTCAAATCGATACATTGATTCGGACTCTTTTGCGGAACAGCAGATCACCTCGGTAATGGTCGAACCGTTTTCTTGTTGTTGTCATTGTCGTGGTAGTGTCTGTGCAACGCCGTAATGAAAAGCGCTTCTTGAGCGAATCACTCCCGAGAATCATTTGTAGGGTAGCTTCCGAAGTAAGATAGTGCGTAATGACGATAATATCGTTAGGTGTGCACCCTACGGTGTGCGTACACACGGGGGCGCGCCCGGGCGCGGGCTGGTGATACGGGGGAGATCGAAGGGGGTTGGTGGAGGGGGCTGAAGGTGCCGCGATATAACCGAGGAAACGTAGACCAGGTTTATTAGCACACGGTGCCGAGAGCGCCGGGCGACCGGGCCACCCCCTTCGGCGCTTCGCTTCATCCCCCGGTCTCCCCACGCCTCGCTGAACGTCGAGGGGGTTATTATCTTATGCGTTATAATGATACACGGTTTAGGGCCCCGCAGCAGTCCTGCAAGATCGAAAGCCAGACAGCCATTCCACTAGTTATGGCGCTCGTTAATCTCTCAGACGTATTCGACGCGTCTATCATCAACCCTCGCAAATGCTTGTTTAATTGTTTATTTGTTAATCCGCTTATATAATTTTATTTGTTTACTTTATTAATCCAATTTTAGCAATTTTTCTGCTGAAAATTAATGTATAATAATTATTTATTTGTTATGTGGTTTATATGTAAAATAATTTTGGAAGTTGTTAATTTATAATTGATATTGCATAGTTTGTAAAGCAGTTAAAGGTCAATTGAATCGATTGTCATTTTGACATGAATTGGAAGGTCATTTCTTGATTTTTATTATCCTCATTTTCTAACTTTTATTAAAAAAACATGAAAATATTAAGAGCGCACGATTGCATATGATCTACGGAGATATCCGTAAATTCAGCGGTCATTCATTGGTGCGTGCGTGTGCACCTGATTGAATTAATCCAAATTAATCGGGCCTGCGTTAAAAGGTAGGGAGCGTCTTCGAGGTATACGAGGAACGAGTGGCGCGGCTCACGGGAAGCTATTAATTAATACGCATCGGAGAAAACGAAGTTACAGGGCGGCACTTACCTCCCGGAAGAACGCGAGTATCCAAACTGTGCGTCTAATTAGCGAGTGAGTTTCCGGAGAGCATGACGCATCCCGAGAGAAAGATATAGAGATAGAGGGCGAGCGAGAGAGAGAGAGAGAGAGAGAGAGAGAGAGACTTGCTGTGATAAGTGATTATGCGGATAGGAACATGGGAGGGTGTCTTCCGAAGTGGCGCAGGTTGTGTTTAACTCCAATAATTAATTCAAATCGCTGCTGTTAACGCGCAACATTAAGCTTTTGCAGTATTTGCGACAACTCGACAATATTTTTTCACGCGATTAGAACAACGAGTGGTGATAGATGTAGAGCACATGTTTTGTATACGCAATTAAAGTAGAAATAAAAATATTATTTATATATTTTTAGATATATATATATTTTTTTTATGTAAGATGTATTTCGTAGATGTATTTTACTCATATAGAGTTTTACAATCGACCCAGTACTGGGCAAGTACTGATTGCCATAGTTCAGGTACTAGCCTAGTATTAGGTCTGTTTTCTACAGCTGAACTATAAGTGTACACTTTTGGAACTTAAAGTGAAATAAGCATATGCTTAATATTTGGTAAAAGCAAGACAGAAAGTTTCGGTGCACTCTAATGCAAGAACAAAAAACAGACTAGTTTTGGATTAACAAAACCTTGACCGTCAGTTGACAGTCATAGTGCACTGTTAATTAAGCGTTGGTTTCGTTGTAATCGCTGGCAACCTTAATATATGGGTATATAGATATATTAAGCTATTGTATATTTTCTCTAATATTATATTTTGCTTATCGATGACAGGACGGCAAAGTCAATGAGACTGCCATCAAAGTTACGCAAACACATCTCGTGGAGTCTGTCAAATTGACGAGACCATCCTTGTCCACTACCGAAAAGTTGAAATATATCAAGATGTAAGTGACCGTGCATGAAGAAAATTAGAGTAATAAAAAATTTAACTAATCTGTCTTAAAAAATTGAAGTCACGTTACTATATTTAATTGTTATAAACTATACTATATTCTATAATTACAGTTACGCTCGGTTTTCCAAGGGAGACAACTTCACGGAGGATGTGTTGAAGAACCAGAAAGCGACACTGGCTTGATCCGAATCTTTTCTTAAATTGTAAGCCAAAGTTTTTCAGGAAGGAAAAAAATATATTTTCGTACTGAAACACGAATCATTTTTTTTTCTTTGCTCAGATATCTTAATCATTCAAACAGAGACATGATGTCATAAAATACGTATAATAGTTGGAACGATGATTAAATCGATGATTTGCTGTCTGTGTTCTTCGGACTCGAGGAATCGAGATCTCGAGTGAAAATCCACACCCATCCGAACGTAACTCGCGGCGGAGATTTTACCAGGTAAACCCGATGGCGAACCGCGGCGGCAGCTCGCGAGGGCGCGAGCTCGAGGAGGCGGATGTCGCGCCGGGGCAAAGTTAAATTAAATCACGGGCGAAGGCAGCTAATATTGTAGTTTATCTGGCGGGACATTAGCGCGGTGAAATATGCGCCTCCTTCGCCCCGGCGAACTTAAAATCAAGATCTTAGACGAACTTCCCAGCACCCCTTTCCCTTCCAACCCCCCTCGCGAGACGCCGAGACGCCGACGTCGACGCCGGCGCGTCCTTCCTGCTAAGTCGCGCGTGAAAATACTAATTATTATACCGATTATTAATACGAAAAGTTGCCGGCGCTAAGTCGGCAAGCACGAGGAGAGTCGTGGCAGAGTTTCGCGGGGTGGCCGGAGGGAGGGTCGCGCGAGCATCCGGATTACGCTTCGCGCTTACGCTCGGTTACGAGGAGGAAAAGTGGACCTCGACCGAGGCTAAGAGCGCATCGCGCAGCGACAGATAATGAGTTTGCTAGCGTAAATGTGAAAATATAGAACGTAACCGTATTGTTATGCTGCATGTTTCGTCGAGACTCAGTTTATATGTTACGATCGTAGACTTCGGTATATAAGAGACTTCACGTTTTCATTGAAAACGTAAGGGTAACATTAGTAATTAAGAGACAGCTAGACAGGGTGTTTACTGCAATCTTGGTAAAAAAAATTCCCTGAGAGTTTCCAAGTATTTTTAGTCAAAATTATAAATAAATTTAGAAAATTGTTTAACCCCTTCAGATCCAGCGCACATTGTAATGTACATCAAATTTGAAGACACTATCCATTGAAATTATTTAATTCTGTTGACATCTAAGATCTGATGTATATAATAATATACATGTTGAAAAAAATAGTCAAAATTTTGAAAAAAATTAATTGTTTAGTATGAATTATTTATTAAAAAACGCATGAATTATTTATTTAAATTATTTATTTAAATACGTATGAATTATTTATTTAAATAATGAACTGAATTAAAAAAAATTTTTAACGTATTCTAATAAAGTCAGGTCTGAAAGGATTAATACATTTGAAATAAAGTAGTTGCTTATTTAAAATATTTTGCCTACATATCATTTTTAAAACAACTATGTACTTTCTTTACACTAATTGATTCATTTTATTATTCTGTCCTTGAAAATATTAAGATATGATTATGAAAAAATTAAGTGTTTACGAGATATTTATAAATATTTCATGTCAATATGATGTGCCAGAATAAAATATAAAATATTTTGTAAACTATTGATTTTTGATATCTCTACCTTAAGATTTTTATATGCATAATTATTATAGACAAGTCATATTCTATAAAAAAAACTATATCATTCCATTTAAAAATATAAAGGTTACCTTGAAATCTTGGAACTACGTCCACCTAGAAAAGGTCGGCGACATCAAAAGATCTCCCCCTCGAAAGTAAGCTTGAAACATTTTTTGGAATAACAAATAGTTTGAGAGATAATTCCTTCAAATAAAACATCCTGTATATAACATATCAGTGAGCCGTTCACACACATATATATATATATATGTATATACTCTACTCTATTTTCTACTAAGTTATTATCTTCCATTGTCTATTCACTCAAATTTTTAAAAATAAAAACTCGCACACAAGACACACATTTCTTTTATTAAAAAAAAAAGATTAAAGAAATAATGTTTTCAGAAAAAGACAGAATTTAAATTTATAAAAGTAAAATTTCAAAAATTTCCCTCAGTCCCGATAAAATTCCAGGAAAATTGATTTTTAAGGATAACAAAGAAAGAAAAATTTTCCTAAAAATCCCAGGTTTTCCAGGTAGTAATCTTGATGAGAAGACAATAATTGGTTTGATGTTTTCCTTGGTCAATTGTGCAATGTGACGGAAAGAAGCAATAGACCACACATATCTCTGTCTTTCGTGTATTAGCTTCAGCTACCACATATGAAAATGCATAGTCTATTATATAAGTCTAAGTCTATTGTTAGATCTCGTGGAAATTCGCGCGCGATGATCTTTGTATCCACGGGCAAAGGACGTGCTCTTTTGTGGTGAACACATAGTCGAAAGGAGTCCCTGGATAGCGCAATTCGCAAGGTTAAGCCGCGAAATGGCGGAAGAAAAGCGCGCGATGCAAGGGGATACTCGCAACGACGACGATGACGATGACGATGACGACGACGACGACGACGACGACGAGGAAGAGGCTCTGCTTAGCATAAAAATGGCCAATTACCCGGCTAACAAGCGACGGTCGAGCGACACGAAGATAGAGAGCTGTTGGGCGATGAAACTGGCTAACTCCGTTAGCACCTCTCCGCTTGCCGAAGCAGATTAGTTAGCGTAAATGCCGCCGGTTGACGCATTTTTATTCCTGATTACCGCTTCTCGCCGCGCTAATTCTATTCGCTCTGGCGACATTCGGGAAAACTCGACTTCACAACTGGCAACAAATTGTCATCCTCGAAAAAGGACGAGGAAAGGAAGGAAGAGGAAGAAATGGCTGTATGGCAAACTGTTGAAGGATGCCAAATATTATCTCACTGATCAGACTTTCGGATGCTTTCTTAAACTTTAGACTTTAAACAATTGTTATTTAATTTATAAAATTCTCAAAATGCCGCTACCGTTTTTTGTGCCTGAAGTTTTACATTCTTTGAATAACTGCGATCTTCTGTTCAAATGTTATAAGATAAGGTCTATTCTTTTCAGCTGAACTTACCTCATGAGAGCCATCTTTCCTCTTTTTTTTCTACATTAGAGAAAAAAGAAAAAATGAATGGTGCGAGAAGTTCAGCTGAAAAGAACAGATCTTATAACATTTCGCGACAGAAAAGTGCAGTTATTTAATGGAATTAAAACTTCAGGAACAAAAAATGGTAGCGGTATTTCGAGAATTTTATAAATTAAATCGAACAGAATAACAACTATTTAAAGTCTAAAGTCTAAGGAAGCATCTGAAAATCTGATCAGTGAGATAATATTTGACATCCTTCAACAGTTTGGTGAGGAAAATGAGATTCTTATCGTGCGAAAGAAAATTTGTTTGAAAGAAATTGTTACAATACAACCGTGATTTCCAGGCCAATTCTTTCGTGAATAATCGCGGGGAGAATGAGTTTGTCCGCGTTCACTTTGGATTCTTTTGCGCGAAGGAATACGCTACGCAAAGAAGTTTCTTGCGAAACGGCAAAAGGAGGAGCATGTCTTCGGGGCTGTCGCGATTACCTCAGGCGCAATTTCGTGGCGTTATAACGACAGGCAGCGACAACTCGCGCACGCGAAATTACGAGAACTTGACAAGAAACACGTCGCGATTCCGCCATGATGTAATCTCATAATCTGAGCGCGTTGATATTAAATCCAAGAGTTGTCGCAAGTTGCGACAAATCCTAATTGTTAATTTTCAAAATATGACAAACAGAAATTCTTTGCGGTGAAGGACATATTTATAATTCTATCTGTCTTTCAACAGACATACTTCTTTCTTTTCATCGTTTAGTAAAACTGTACAACTTAAACCATAAAACTTTAACACAAAACACTTGGGCCCATTTTTATCAATGCAGATTAATTTTAATCTCAGTTTAATTTATTCTTTTTATCTTTCTAATTCTGTTAATACTAAAAGAAGATAAAAGTAAGTTAAACTTTTAAAATTAATCTACTGATAGAAATGGACATTATCCAATCATCACTGGTTTCACAACTTAACGATTAGATATTTTTATATAATTTATATTGATTTAGAAAAGATAGATATATTTGTACAGAAATATCTAATCGTTAGGTCACCTAACGAACGATGATCGGACCAATAACAATCGCAAATAATGTCCATTTCTACCAATGTGAATTATTTTTAATCACAATTTATTTTTTTAAATTTACTTTTCATTTTCTAGTTCTAAGAATAAGGCCCGGTTCTATCAATGTATAAGATTAATTTTAATCTCGGTTTCAACTTACTCTCGTCTTTTTCCAATATTAAAATTGGAAAAAATGAGGAGTAAGTTCAATCGAGATTAAAATTAATTTTATATTTGTGAACCGGGTCTAACAGATTAAAGTTAAGCTTAACAAAATGGAACTTCCATTTCTACAATTGCAAATTAATCTTAATATCGATTTAATTTATTCTTTTTCTTTTTTTAGGCCCCGTTCCACTGTAAGATTAAATTTAATTTCAAGTTCAATTTACTGTTTATCTTTTTTTTTAATTCTATAAAGAGTTAGATCAGAAAAAAATAAACAACAAGTTAAACCGAGATTAAAGTTAATCTTACATTAGTGAAACTGACAATGAGCGTAAGTTATATGACTTTACCAAATGATGAAAAAAATCTTATATCTTCGACGTATCATTAGGCAAACATAAGGTTTACTCGCTCGCACTCAAAATCTTTAATTTTTTCACTCAAAATCTTCACTTTTTCTCTTTTTCAATGCCTGAATATATATTTATCTCGTTTTAGATAGCAAACGTTTTTGGAGATTTCAAGCTACGCGAACAAACTTACCTAGATAAACTTATATGACTATCAGGATATGTGAAAATTAATTTATTAAAAATTTAGAACATGTTTTATGATCACTTATGACATTATAAAAGCAAAAAAATTTACATTAAGATAACTATAAAATTAATATCATGCAATGATTAAATATTTTGTCATAGTGTTGTAACAACACATGTATAAAAAGTTATTTTCAGATTTGTAATATTTTTACGATGTCACTATGTGAAGCATTTATATCATATGTAATTAAATGCAATATATTATATAATAATACACTTTTGCAATCATTATGTGATGTCATAGAGAGAGAGAGAGAGAGAGAGAGAGTAAGCATAAATGATTTGTAAAATTTTTTTTATTTTAAACCGTATAAAGTAAAATAAATTTACTGTAAAATTTAGGTGAACAGATGTCGATTTTTGATGTACTGAATCTTGTTTAATGCGCGCAAAACAGCTTTTTTATGTCTAAAATCTATGCAATGACAAAGATATCGACACCGTCGTAAGAGTTGCAGAATTGGGGTTTGATATCGCATATCCGTTTTCAAAAATATACGTGGATAAATGTACGTATTTCAAGTATGATATGTGATGTAAATATGAGGATAAAAAATATTAAATTTTTTGTTTCTCATAATTACATCTTGACATAAATTCGTATTTCATTTATTCTATACTTAATACAAAATAAATATTATAAATATGTCCCATCTTTCAATAAATAAATTTATATCTTACGTGTATTCTCTTAATTTTATTCGTATTTCTATTTCGTTTTCTTATTTACTAAATACAATTGCAATATTTCGAATCACAATCAGCTCATTCATTACGTATTGAATGATTTAATATAAACTTAATTTTTGTAAAGTTTATGTACATTTGTCTATCTAGATATAATTTCAAAAATATATAGTTCCGAATATCTTCTGAAATCAAAGAACTTTTTAAGATTACATACACAATTACTTTACTCTGTAATTCTACCACACACAAGTTGTTTTGAAATTGGAAAACGAGCGATTGTACATACATGAATATTTCTTGTAGCTGTTAAATTAATAAAAGAAGAGACCCTCCGTGCGGTCGGTTTTTAGGTCGAAAAAGGAGGAAGAAAATGAGAAAAAAATCGCAGAAAGAGAGAGAGAGAGGAGGGGAGTACGGAACCGCTGAATGCGAGGGTTTTCGATCTCTCGTGCCATTCTATTATTGACAATTTCGCGCAAATGGGATGGCGGTCGGGCGAGCGAGCGATTGGCGCCGGTACGGTGGTCGGCGAGGCGTGTGCCGCGCGCCCACATTGGCGTTAAATAAGAGTAAGCCATCCGCGCCCGTCCACGGCGACGCGGCATAATTGCCTGTGAAATCACCAGATGGATTTTGCCTCCTTGTTCTGCCCCGGCACCGATTCCCCGCCGGCCGCTTCGCTCCCGCGGCGGGTTTTCGCCAAGCGCGACAAACTTCGTAATTGTGAACGAGATTGTCGGCCTAAACGGATTGTTTCGACGTAGCTAAACTAAGCGGTTATCATTCGACGGAACGACCGGCGATCGGCATCTTGATGACGATGTCAGCAGCGGGATTCTCTAGTGCCTGTTTTACAATAAGGTCGCAAGTTGTGTAAGTCGTAAGAAATTGGCTTGATAATCACAGTTGAACATGACAATAATAATCGCCTATGATTGGTTAATTTCTTACGGCTTGCAACTCTATTGTAGATCAAGCTTAACGCCTTATCGATAATTATCACTATCGTTAATTAGCGACAGCCAATAAGAGCCGCGCTCTTCCAGGATTGTCCTGCCACTGGTCGCTAGTTAATGATAGCGTCAATCATCGATAAGACGTTTGGAGAATCCCTCTACACGAATGATTCTGTATCGAGCAGTTATTAATATTTCTCATTAAATCGAATCGGTAAGTTCCGAAAATTGTCATTATGTTAACGATGAATTCTGGAGATTTCGTTAATAGATAATGACAACTTTCGGAACTTAGAATTCGATTTAAAAAAAACATCGATAATACTGTTCGATACAGAATTATTCGTGATCACAGTAACGCAAGTTATCGTTATCGATAAGTACACTTAATGATAACGACAATCGTCGATAAAATATTTGGATAGAGAACCCACTATTGGTTAGTAGATTGACAGATCATTATGTTAAATTAGTATACGTTTATACTTACATTTTTTGTTCTTGGACGTAATTTTGACATCAGCATATTTTAATTTAATATGCTACGTAATAGTTATAGTTATTCTCCATCAAAACTCATGGTGAAAGTTTCGTTTCTCCTTCAAAATCTAATTAGTTGATGTTCATTTATAAATTGCTAATTACGAGTTAATTCGTATTGGATTATCCACTTATTAAACATCAATAACAATGAAATCTGTTAACTCTATATTAATTGTTCTTTTAATATAATTATTTATGTGCAAAAATGTTAGGACATTCCAACATTGCATCTCACTTTTCATTGTTTTTTTTTTTTGATGATTTATAATGAAATAAAAATTAATAATATTCTATACATCCTTTAAAGATAAATGAAAAATTTTTTTATAAATTATGAAACAATTTGCACTACATATAATGTATATAAATAGCATATATTTAGCGAATTTATAAAGTTGGAATATTCTGGACGCCCACGCGAGTAATGAAGGGTTAAATAAGGAATTTTACATAAAAAAAACGATTTTACTGAATGATTTAAAATTTTACTGAATACAAATTTAAAAATAATTTTGTTGGATCATCAAAATAATTTTATCGGAATCTTAAACTGGTTGCTAGAACATTAAAATTGTTTGCAGCTTTGGTTTTCATTTTTTAGTTTTCAACATAATTATCCTTTATGATACAAGACAGTACTTCATCGATAGAAGTCTGGATATCTTGAATCCGTTTCTTCACTTATTTAAATAGTTTAAAACATCTCTAAAAATTCATATACTTTCAAGTTTCTAAAACAAATGTTTAAACTTTACTTTGATAAAAATAAAATGTATAAGTATTGTATATAAATTATACATTGAACTTGCAAGAAATTTGCACGAACAGAAATCAGCCGGATAATTTCCCTAATAATTTGTATGTGATATTTTTCAAGAATAAAAGCCTAGAATAATATTTGATGGTCCAACAAAATTATTTTCAAACTCATATCCAGAAAAATTTTAGATCTTTCAGCAAAATCGCTCTTTCCGTGTATATTATTATAAAAAAAAAATCTCTGTAATTTACACTTTACAGAACCCTTTATTATTTATTTACGCGTTAAAATTTTAATCTAAAAATCATTCAATTTTGACACAGAAAGTATAGTCTATCTTAGTAACAAGTGAATTTGAACAGCTTCGAACGACAGCCATTCGTCTATGTTCGTTCATTGTATCTAGAGAAAATAATGTATCAATTACGTTCGTGATTACATTCTCGGATATATCGACACCGACTAGAAGCCGAACTTGTTAGTTAGCGAACGAAACGACGTTCGCAAACACGTGGAGTTCCCCCGAGTGCCGCTGCGATAAATTGCACCGGGAGTGTTCGGTCTCTCGAAAATATCATCGCGCGTTTCTCCACAATCGTCGAATGGAATGGAAAGAAAGCAGCGCCGAGTGAACGATAATTCAATTATCAGAGATGTTAAATAAATACTCGCGATTGCTACGCTCTATTTCGGGGCTGACCCGTTTCTATGTTTAGGTATCTTTAGGCTTTCCACAAAGCTTATTGCCCTTTCCCTCTATTTCTTTACATGATAGCTCGATGATTCGACACTCCATTTAATGATAATTTCATACGTTTAGTGTAAACTCCAGAGGTTTGCAGATTTTAGGCAACTTGTAATAAGCCTGTTTTTTTAGCTGAATTTCATTCAAAGTTCATTTTTTCTTTTTTTCTTTCCAACATGAAAAGGAAGGAATTTTCAATTAAAAAAAGGCCTTTGCAAGGCCTTTGTCATCTAAAAGGCGATATATCTAGCAACCCTGCAGTCCAGAGTGAGTTTCTTAGTTAGTTTCTCATTGTTTAGCCGACAATTCCAAACATTTATAGAAGATTTTTCATTGCTAGTATCTTTATGTTCTCCGAGACCCTGTAGTTTGAAGATTGTTCTAAGGGAATAACGCGCAAGCAATTGCTGCACAAACAATTTGCGTCACTTAGGCCGACCCTCGGCGACCCTTGGCGACCCTCGATGTGACCCGCCGTGGTATCCACCGAGGCGTCTCTTTGAAAGCGAGAAGAGGCAAGGCGAGGCGCCCCGCGCCGTCGGCGGCGAACAACCCCCTCACCCCTAAGCTGGCGTCGTTGGTGCGATATTTCCAGGGCGTCGAGGCGTGGGTAACGCAGTTTGCCGCAATTTCTTGTTTCCATTAGGTTGGCCGGCCTGCGGGGTAAATTCCAGCCTGCCGGTGGAGGGTTGCGCAACTTCGACGCTCCCTCTCTTCCCGTTGACGCGGCGTGACGTCGGGGCGCTCTAGGTGAGGTCAGGAAGAGAGGGACGATGACGTTCGCCGTCACCACCGCGCCGTTGGGAAATGGTGCACACACAACCGCGGCTCTTCCTCCTACTGTGCCAGATCAAATGACGCGCGCCAGCGCCCACAATAACGGCCTCTTCACGCTTCAGTCCTATCCTATTCCCAAACCGAGGTCGGGAATCCCCGCCTCTGTCTCTGTTAGAGATCTACCCCGATCTCGATGATAGCGCGCTGTCACAATTCGAGAGCGCGAGAGTTCAATACCGGAGCTCGGAACTTAACGTTGGAAGTTCCAAGTTTGAATCTAGAGGATCCGATCTAAGAATTCAGATCAGGTTTAAATGTGTAGCTTTGTACGACACAGATTATTTTTATTGATAGATCTAGTTCTAACTCTCTGGCTTGCATTAACCATTCATCCGTATAAAGTATCGAATTCTTATCTTATCTTAAGTTCGATGTGATCGCAACAGAAACACGAAACCATCTTCTACTAAAATTGTCTAAAATTTTGAGGATATAAAAATCTGACAAAATTCACGCTTTAAATCATAGATTTAAAACTTTATTGAGATGTTATCTAATTAATTAATTCTAGAACGCTGATTGAGTTATACAGTATTGCTGTTGATACGTAAATTCTACGTTCAAGAAAGTAAGCTACTCTTAATTAATGTAATCCAAAATTTTCATACATTTCACTTTTAATGAAAAATTTATAAGCATAAATAATCTAATTATTAACTTAAAAGGACAAATCAAATAGGTAAGCACACTATCAAATTCAATTCTGTTGATCACTAAAGCATAGCAGTCAATAATAAGGTCCACTTGCATCAAATTTACGTATTTTAGGGTTAAAAGTCTTCTTATAAGATTATTTGTCGTTAATATACAATTGATGAACAAGGAGACTTAAAAATTTCGCTTCCGGTGAAGACAGAGCCCGATAAAACGACCGAATTATTAGTTCGAGAAAGCATCGAAAGGATGGATATGAAGGGGAGGAGGAGGAGAAGAGATTTCCATCCGGATTAAGCGCGTCTCTTTTTTCCCCGGCACGGGAAATGATTTGCCTGCCCAGTCCGCACGTCCGACTGGTCTAAGAGGACACGGGCACGAGCGATGTGATTCGGATCCGCGAGTGCTATTCGGAGGCAGACGTGCGGATAAGCCCTTCAAAGGTCCCGTGTCCCCTTCTTCAAAGGTATATCAACTTCTCCCTGGTTATACTTCGCGTACCACCACCACCACCACCACCACCACCACCACCACCACCACCACCGTCGCCGCAGCCATATCGGGAGAAACACTTCCACCCCGCCGCTTTATTTGTATTCAAACCACTCCGGACTTTGTCCCTGTGCATTTTGCACGTCCCGATTGCGCCCTTCTCCACGTTGATAAGCATCCCTTTTACATCTCCGCGCTGGGAGTGGAAGAAATAATTGTGTAACGTGCGGCCAATTGTCAGCGAGTATCCTGAAATGATTGGATATGACCATTAGGTCAGAAAACTGTCGGTTTTTGATTGCCTGTTTCTCGGGAATAAGAATAGTATGATATAAGAAAAGAAGAAAACAGGGAAATAGATTAATTCGTTGGAGTATACGAAGATAAAATTAAATGTAATAGAGTTAAAATGACGGAGTGCAAATAAATATTTCTGTTGAAGAAAAATCGTTCTCAAAGTTCAAGTGCCTGTTATGAAAATACAATTTGTATTTTAATAATAGGACCAAGCCGATAAACATATATCTTATAATTATTGCATTTAATTATATTTTTAATGCAACGCAAAATGTATAGATATGTTAAATAACGAAATTAATCAGCAAACTGTTAATAAGATTAAACATGTATAGGGAATTTAATAAACGCACCCAGAAGACTCCACAAGATGACGTGCATTATTACCTTCCTACACATACATATATACAAGTGAAGCACTTTGCTTTAACTTTGTAAACTATCTGACACAGTTTGGATGGCGGTGAATCGTTAATTGCGTGCGATCCAGGCTTGGATAAGGTATGATGAATTAACAATCTTAGACAATTAAGAACCAAGTAGATTTGCCGATTGAGAAGGGGTTGCGTACAGATAAAAACCCGAACTAAGAGATCCTAAAAATAGATTGCGACTATAAAATATCTGTATAGAATAAATATTATCTAATATAAATATAGAAATTGCAAAATATTTTGACAGAGACAATATTTTGCTTGATTCTCAAGAAGGTACTTGACGACGTTCTTCAGGAACGATTTCGGGAAAGATTCGCAGAGGATCCAGAGTTGGAGAACAGCCCTTTTTCGTGGAAGGACGCGAAAGATCGCACGCTAATACGAGTCACGGCGAGCATAATTTCTGTTTTTAAATCTCGCCCGCTCTCGCACCCGGTAATTGAATCCTTCGTCGAGATTACTTCAGGCGTCCGCCTGGCGTTTAGACGAGGCGGCGCTGCCTCTCGAGCGTCTCTTCTTCAGCCCGCGGGTTATTTAAGATGGATTATTATTCTGCTGGTCTGCGAAGGGCGGGCATCAGCGAAAATGAAAATGCTCTCGTTTGCAGGCAGATTAATTGCCGCGAATCAGCTTAGAGGACGACGCTTCTCGTCAACGATGTTGTGACGAAGACGACGCTGAAACGCTCGACTTTCGACTGATCATAATGCGATACTATGCTTTAAGCGGCACAATAAACCGCCATATTGTGTTCTATTTATCTGTCGACGTGTAAAGAACATTGACAATTTTTATTTTAATAAATTTCAGAATAGAAATAAATGAATTATATGTCTATAATTGGAAAGTCTAGGGGTAAAGGCATTAACTGTAGATACGTCTCCCTTGAATTTTCTTTCGCACATTCGGGCGGATCGATGACACAAAATCGACGAAACACGAAATCCGCCGCGACAACAATGGCGTTCGCGGAACGGCGTTACACCGTTGACGAATCGCATGTTCACGCACGCGTTTATAACATTCTGAAAGCTCGACGAGGCGTCACCGGTGGCGGGGAGGGTGGGTGTAAGGTTTTGTCGAGCTTCGCCTCGCGACAAATCCTTCTTTTGTCGTGCTCGAAAATGGCGAGAGTAGAGAAAAAAGAGAGGGGGAAGGGAAGGAAGGATAGGGGAGGAGAAGTGCATTATATTTGGATGCATATCCGGTGGCGCATGGATTTCTAAGCCTGTATCGCGGTGCTCGCTGTTATGTGAAAAATAATTTACACGCGCGCGGATATCAATGCGACCATACACCATATAATATATGAAACACACATACACGTGCATATAATTGTGTTTTACGTTATAAATAAAACGACGGATGAGGTGTGGCTTGCAAGGCGACACGCATCTTGAAATTTTTGAATTTTTTTCTCTATTTGTCACCGCGCGGAATCGTTATACATGTGTAATAAATTTTAATCATCTATTCGTTTCTCAACAAGTAATATGAGCGTTGCGTATTTCTTGTAGGGTTTTATACTGAAAAAGAATGTGCTTTAAAAAGCAATTCCATCATCTTTTAATTTTTAGAAATTTCGCTTCAAATTTTTTATATAATAACGCGCGCGCGTAAATATATAATATTGATATTTATAATATATAGTTACAAGAAATTTAAATATTTTTTTATAATATAGATGATGATATAAAATAAATATGATGTACGAAGACCATTTAAAAAAAACATTATCATTTACGTACAACTTTAAGTGATACATTAAAATAATAAAATTTTTATTTACAATATTTAATGTCACAAATAATTACACTAATTTACTGCAGAGTTTCTGTTTCTCAACACTTGAATGGCAATTCTTATGTATTTATCGTAAAGTCGTAAAGTAAAAGAAAATATAAATTATTTAAAATAATGTTTGTTCAAAAATAAAGCGATTGATTTTTCAAAATTTGTGAATATAAGGCTAAAAAAGTTTTATCACTAAAAAAAAATGAGAGCTTTTTAAATCTTATTTTTTTTTTCAGCAGCTAAAAATACTAATTATCATTCAGATGTTGAGAAACAGATACTTTATAACACAATGTTATTGAGGCTAATGTAAAATTTTAAAGAACAGTGGCTCAACATTCTCGGTCGGTGAAGAAATTGCCCATCCGGTTCCGAAGTGGCATGATAAGTTTGGAAAAGTGGCGAAGATCGACGAAAGGAAATAAAGTCAATTTTCCAAACTAGGCTCTGGCCAGGCCGTAAATCTGGATAGATATGTTAGAGAGAAGAAGAAGAAGGAAGGAAAGCAGAAAAGATGAAAAATGAGAAAACAAAATATTAATAAAGAAGTTATGATGAAATAAAAAAGAAAGAAGTTGTGATTGAAAAGAAAGATAAAGTAAAAAAATTGCAGAATTGTAATATTATTCTAATATATTAATAGATTCACTTCATTAATATATTAATATAGCACTCTAATATATGTATTAGTGGTAAAATTTTAAAGAATAAGGAAGTAGAAGAGAAAACGAAAGAGACTATGAGAAAAAGAAGAGAAGAAAAGGAAAAATGCAAGTGATGAGATAGGATGAAAAGAAAGGTATAAGAAGAAGAAGTAAAAAAGGAAAAAGAGGAAGTTGAAGAAAATGGATAAGAAAAAATGGAAAGAAAATAAGAACGAAAAAGTATTCGAATCTGGGAAATACTAACAAAGAGGAAAAGGAACGGGTATTGTAGTATCATTCGACGAAAGCACGAGAAGGCGGGCAATCGCGATAAAGAATGTTCGTGTGTGGGTGTTTCTGCTTGTGCTTGCGACACGAAGGGTAGGGGATGTGTATGGGGGTGGCACTTTCGAAATATCAATTTGAAACAGCCGTGGCTATAGGTATGCGTCATGCTTTCCACCGGCCATTACGGCCGGCTTTCCATTTTTATTTGTATTTACCGGGACGTTTCTGCCGACCCCCGTCACCCGCCTGGTGTTCCCAGGTCATCCGGAACGTGGTAGAAAGGAGTCGGCGGCAATGCGACGTCGTGCTTTCTCGATATTTTATGACATTTTGTTTCCTATCCGCGGCGAGGAGGTGTTGGAGCATCACGCGGCATCTCGGACCTTATTCGACTTTTATGGCGTTAAATCATGATGAAGTGTCTCGCGAATGGACCACTCTTCTTCGCTTTCTTCTGCCCAGCTCTCTTTCTTCTCTCTCTCTCTCTCTCTCTCTCTCTCCTGTCTTTTACTTGCGATCATAAGCCATTTTTAACTTGCGAGATGTCGAAGGAATTGTCTCGTAGATCGAGATAAATCTTGACATTTGATATGTATTCTCTAAAACGTTTAGAGCAAATCTCACTTTGAGAAGAGTGAAATCTCATTCTTAAAGATTGAAGACTGAGGCCGATATTCACAATCGGATCTTATATTTAAGATTGTCTTTTAAATTTTAACATGTCATGAACCAATCAGAGGGCTGTATTAATATCTTAAGGTATTACTTAAGATGATCTTAAAATAAGGATCGACTGTAAATACCGGTCTGAGACACTCCTTTTTAAGAAAATGGGCTCAATTTTCACTCTTTAGAGTGAGATTCTATTCCAAAGAATTTAGAAAGTACGATTCTTGGCAACCAATTCTTTTTTTTCTTTAGTAATCTCTATTAAAATCAGTGTGAATCAATGTAATCGGAAATCTCCACTAATACGTTCCTAATTTTAAATGACTTAACTATCACGCAGTGTGGACCATGGTACTTTTATTTACGTTTGTTAAATAAATAAATATATTTGTTAAATAAATTATTATTATACGGAGAAGATCTAATATAGCATCATATACTGTAATTATATACCACATGTGATATGAAAAATTATTTTATAATTATGTTTCTTTTTACACAGCCAAAATATCAAATTGCCTGAATATAAGAAAGTTCAACATGGATCATCGGTGATGGTCACACGGAACGAAGTGCTACGAACTTTTGTATACTAAGTCAAATATTATCTATGTAATTTTATTGTATAAAATTGTTTATTGTTTTATTTTCCAAATATTCAAACATTAGCTAATTCTGAATTCTTTTCCATTCAAAACTCCAAAAAGTGTAAACCTTTCTGCCAGTACACGATCTGACTTATAAAAATTTCATTTCTCGACAGAACTGGGAAACGCAAAGAGGAAAAATTCTTCTATGCATAAGTAGCGATCTCACCGATCTCCCCTGACTTTTCCTCTGCGAGATGACTTATCCGCGAATTCGATCTTACAACCCTTGGAAAGATCGAGGAGCGCCGTTCGCCGGTTGCCGCGTTCGACCGTTGACCGGAAGTCCGACGTGCGGTCGAAAGAAGCCTCTCAGGTTTTTCAATCTCGCATAATGTCTGGGCATGGTCTCTATCGGTGCCTTGCAAACCGTGACTGCGATAAGATAGCGCCTCCGTGGCCCCGGGAATTTACGCTCGGCATAAGTTCGCCTTATATATGAGCGTCCACGGGAAATGCGACGATCATATCGCGCGCCGGTCACGGACGCGATCCGTCCGTGAAATGTTGCCCCGGTCAGTATTTTACCGGTCCCGCTCTCCTTTTGGGGTAAGAGTGCGACGAACGGGGCGAAACGACGCTCGGGAATGCCGGGCGAAGACGAACAGCCGTCCCGATGCATTCGTATGTTTATCCTCGTGGTGCAATGGACTCGTATTTTAAAACGCTGACCGGGAACTTTCACTAGGAAACTTCCCGTTCTAAGATTCAATGGCGAGTGGTTGCCCAATAATCATTAAATTTAAGAATCATTGAAGAGCTTTCATGGAATTAAACTTGAAAAATTCATATCATACCAAACACTTCACTTAAAAAAAATTATCTTGTTTTATAAATTACAAATTAATTAAATATTTATAGCTCCTTAAACCGATAATTGAAATTATTCATTGATCAAATTTGATCCTCAGACTGATACTCAATTATATTATTACTCATATGTTTTAAGGGAGATAGAAATTAGCAAAGTGAATCCCATTGCTGGCAGATATTGTAGGACATTCTCCAGCTGCCATTCAATCCCCTAAGAAAACCACGAAAAAATAACTATATGTATCGTCTTTAATGAAAATATCACTTGTAGACAATCGAAGGCAGGGTGGAAAGGGCGGTGGCGAAAGTTGCGCTTCGGATGTTGGCCTTGGCGCGCACCCTGAAAACCCCGAGAATTGTCTGCGGCGTGGCCTGAAACAACAATAACCCCATTCAAGTCGGTGGCATTTGACAGTGGGGTCGGAAACAATGAAACAATCAGTCCTCAGCCCCTCTGTAACGGGGATAGAGACCAAGGGAGAGGGAAAGGGAGCGCTGGGGGAGGGGCTGGAGAGAGGTGAGACAGACGGGCGTGAAGGCCGGAAGTCAACAGCGCTGGACAATGGCAGGCAGCGTCTGACTACCGTTCCTAATTAACCAAGTTCGCCAACTTCGTCGGACTTGACGATCTCCTTCCCCTAATGCATAATTAAGCGACGTTCATGGCCGTTCCCGCGACGGGACGATGGCATAAACCTGCACCGATGGTATAAAGCACCTATCAATCCAGAAATGCTAATCGCTCACGAATCGAGACCCAAGCAAATAGGTAACAATATTTCATGATGACGCCTCTGTTCGTCTCTTCTTTACTCGCACTCCCAAAAAATGTTTCCATTCCTTTACATCACTTCAAAAAATTCCATGTCATCTTTATACATTGCTACTCTCTAGATACTACAATTAATTACTCTTTGACATTCCTCTTCATCACTTTCCAATCTGCTACTTTTCTTCACATCTTACCTCACATTTCACGAATGTTAGACATTTTCGTTCTTTTTTTTGTTATATTTATTTATGCAATTTTAATATTATAGTCTCATAGCAGTTATATTGTTCGTCATTTGCGGCGCATTTAAATTTTACGTCAATTTTAACAATCTCGTCATCCTAAATTGTAAGGTAATATAGTATCATTTAGAACATGGAACAATTCTGAACGAAATAAAAGTTGAATCCTTCATACAATGAAAAGGTTACCAAACTTGGATCTCGAAAATTGAATTCAAATCTTATTTCATTCAGAACCATGTTCGAAATTGTACCATCCTACCTAATATATACTCAATATTAGTTATTATTATTATCATTATCATAGTCTCGTAGTCTTCACAGTTTAAGATGTTTAATCGCTGAGATATTCATAATAAAATATTGAAAAATGCATAATTCAAAAATTAGAAAACTGCAGGCTGCCGTAAGCAATTTCGTGAAATTGGCTCTTCTATTCTCCCTGTTATCTGAAATACAATGTTCGATATATTTGACGGATTTCATAATAACTTTGAAAAATTCGAGAAATTTTCATTTTTGTTTTTTAATATATATATATCGCTAGACCTCTTAGTACATTCCAGGAAATTTTTTATTTAAATTAATTACAAAAAATTTTCGGAGAAGGTTCTCACGTATCTTACTGTGCAATCTAAAGAATATAAAGATACGAGATGTTTGTTGTAAGACGATAAGGGAGGCGTCAGCCACGCGGCTCCGCTATTATTAACCTTTAGTGCGCCCACCCCTATATCTCTCGTTCTTCATCCCTTCTCCTTCTCTCTCTTTCTCTCACTCTGTCATCACGCTTTTTATTATTCGCATAATCGGATCTGGAGCGGCGATAGCGCCGGTGATTTCGGGTTTGTCTAGGGTAACGCAGTTGTCGGCCGGCACAATGCCGCGCCTGAATGCCTCATTGTCTGCCGGGACCGACGCCCACTCAAAACTTCCACTCGCGCCCACTGCCGCCCGTCATTTTCCGCAATCAAACGATCGCGCCTCCTCTCTACGCCATGCATAAAAGCGCGGCTGATATCGCCGAGCGCGGACGAGCGACGCAATTAAAACGTCCGTCCCACCCCCTTCGGACGCGGGAATCCCAAAGAGGATCCCTGTGTGTCCCCGCTAATTTCGGTAAAATGGCGAAACAGATTTTACCGTCGCCTTATCTCCGTGGAAATTTTAGGTACTGAGGCTGAAAGATCATTTAAATCTGACTCGCGTGCAACCCCCTGGCTCGTGTTTTGGCGAAGATTACTGGGATTGTGCCCCGGGCTAATTCCAACTAAATGAAACAAGTTTCTCGCGTGCCCCGGCGTAGAAATACTCGCGGCAACGTTGACGTAAAACTCAATTGCAAGCTATGGAATGACGACGCAGAAGTTGAAATTCTCTGAAATCAAGAAGACAATGTTACTCCTAAGATACCCCTATCGACACGTAGCGTTGTCAGAGTCGTCCTTCTCGCCGCATCGGATGAACTGCGTGGTTGAGATGTTCTCTCGATCCTCGCTCTCGACGAGTGATTACATTTCACTCGAATTCCCGCTTTCGTCTCCTTACCGAGGGAACCGTCCGGAGCCGTGAAGCTCCGCGCAACGAGGACATTCTTCGATGACAATACCCGCCACAATCGAGCGCGGCGCACTTCCGCGCATACTAATGGAGTGGCGCGTAGACTTCCCTGGTCAGAGGATAGTCGTTGCTGCTCTTCTACCCGCACGTTCCTCTTTCCACATCTTTGTGCACCACCCCCGTAAAACTTACCAGCCCTCCGCCATCGTCGTTGTCATCTTCGAACAATCCGGGCGTTATTCGCGAAAGCGCATAGAAACTCGCGTTCCACCAATGATATTCCATCCTAAAGGACTAGAATGGATTTTGTATAGGATTGGATAGATCCTAGACGTTCAGAAAAACGTTTCATAATATTTTCAGTAAAAAAAGAACATTATAATTACAAATTATATTTGTCAACAAGAATTTGATAATATTAGTAAAATCTACAGTTTTGTGCTTTTTCGTTGATTTTTTCATATCTGATGTTCAAAAAGTCGTAACACGTCATTTTTGGTAGTTAAAAAAAAATTTGTTTTTTGAAAATTTTAAAATATAGCGAATTCTTCTCGTAGATCTTGTATAAATGTCAAATAAATTCTATTATGTGTGTAGTTATTTCATAATGAAATCATATAGTAGATCCCTTGCAATAAACCTTAGAAAAAGTTTATAGCCTATATTTCAAGTTGTCAAGTTGGAAATCAGAATAAAAGTTAGGTTCCTCATGTGTGTTGCATCTATAAGTTATGTATCTCCTCACATAGTTCAAAGGAAAGAAAAGGAAAAATTTAAATTCATGTAAAAATGATTAAAGAAAAATAAAGCAGATATTTTTATTAAAAATGACATTTAAATAAACATTTCAATAAGAAAAAAAATTGTAGTGCTACTTTTAATTGTAGTGTAGACTTTTGTTGGTATTTTTTGTATTTAGTGAGCAAAAATTAAGAACTACTTCATTTATTGGTTCATATTCAAAGTTAAATCTCCTCTGAGTGATTTTTATTTTAAATTGTTTTAAGGATTTATATATATGTACATATCGACTTTTGAGCAGTGTCTTCGTTGCTTGTGAAATCGATCGTAAACGCGACGAAGAATTCTACTGATTGTCGTGGAACAGAGAGGGAACGTGCCGCCATTCCCGCCGTTATCTCACCGCGGAGAAAGCATGATTGCCTTTATGGGGGAAGAAAGGGTCCTTCGCGGTGGCGATAATGTCCTCGTGGCAGCGACGGAGGCGTCGCTATCAGAAATAAAACACGACGAGCCGCCCTGTAGGCCCGGTAGGAAGGAGGGGACGACGGGAGAAGGAAACTTCACATTGCCCTCGAGATTTTCCTCGTCGTCACCCCCTCCGATTAATTTCGCGGCTTTCCTTGGAAAAAACCACGAGGGTTGTGCAAAACGTGCGCTCGTATTCACTCGCGCGATATTAGCCTCGCGATAAGCTGAAACTTCAGACGTAGACTTTTAGACTGTCCTCGCTAATATTTGATCTTTGATAAAAATGCGAGCATACAGAAAAAATGACTGCGAATATCTATCTTGACTTAAATGTACACCGGTAAAAATTCTGCTAACAAAAGGAAAAGAAAGCCTCCTTGTTTACGCTTCTAAATAATCATGTTTGAAAAATGCAAGAATTAAGTTCAAGGGATGGGGACAATATTCCTTAATTCGGATCGAGATTTATTTACAAACGCGTTGCATATATTATATTACAGAAGTAATTAACAATAGTATCGTAATCGTCGAGGCGGGGATTAACGTGGCGCATCCGCGTTATTCTTGTTCCGAATTAATCGAGTTAATCGAAGCGTCGCTATGCGTCCGCAAAATGCGTCGCGTGATTATTGAGAAAAAGAGAGAAAGAGACAGAGAGAGAGAGAGAGAGAGAGAGAGAGAAGGAGAGAAAGAGAAAACGAGAGAAAGAGGATATGTTTTTCTATGCGTTAGATAAGTTTTATGTTTACTTGCATCTTACTCCCGTTAGGGTACACGCTAATGAACTCGCATCAGTGCTCGCTACGGTCGTTAGAAATACTTAGTGGGAATTTCTACAAGGGGGAGAAGTCGGCGGATTACTCTCGACGAACGAGCGATAATGTTACAACTCGCCTTAACAAGTCAACAATAATCGTTACACATATAACAAAAACGAGATCGTATAAAATATATCGCGCGTGTCTTGTGTTATGAATCAAGAGACTTATCCATCAGATAGTTCAGTGAAAAAATTTTGGGAAGAAATAGAATGGAAAACGTGGCCTTCCTCGATAAATAGTATCTATACATTTGAAAAAAACATTTGAATTTTGTTGAATTTCAGATCAAGCCTTTTGGAACATTGGTCCAAAATGGAGAGATTCATGAATATTTTGTGAAAGATATAAATATTTTTTCAATTTATTTTCTATTTTTTCAGATGTAAAATTATGTACATCGGTAAATATATTTTCATAGTGAAAATGTCCTAATTTTCATTCAATTCATTCTCTAAATTATATTTCCTCATTGAACAATCAGGATATAAGCCTCTTAATCTTAATAAATTAAAATGTCAAAATATTATAAACAAGTGAATTACAACATTATAACGATGCTCTGCGCAGAAGTTAGAGAAAAGTTAAAAACATAATCCTATTCGTTATTCGGATTATCAGACAACATTGACGAAATCAAGGGAGACAGAACGTAATATACCTCTGACAACTTTCGAGAATGTTTTTTCTGGTTTTCCCATAATATTAGAAAAGGATTCGCGTCGCGACTAGTGTTCGCAAAGCCAGCCACGCGTCTTCCATTTCGCCGTATCGATGCTTTCGCCGCTTTCGTCGCGAAAGCCGGTGCAGCGCAGCGCGACGCCGCGAGATACAACGAAACCGCGTCGTCGGGGTTCGTACGCGTCTCTACGTTAGCATTCAGAACGTTTCAGGCTTATTTCGCACGGCCGCGTCCCAAAGAAGAGATTTGCCTCCGCCAGAAGAGCTTTTTTTTTCCTCCCTTCCCCACCGTGTCCACCCCCGAACGCGTCCCGCCCGTCCACCCCATAATATGTGGCATGTGAGAGGGTTGGTTATCTCATCAGAATTGGACTCCTCTAGCATCCAGCTTCGCGTGCACGATCCGGTCGAAAGGACCCTTTGCGCCCGCCCTTTGTAGGATTTCGGGGCCGTATAGCCGAGTTATCGATTTCTATTTCTGTTCGTCAGCTCCGACTGCGGTCGAGAAGCTATTTCTTCAACACGGCCTACTCTTCGATTCCGATATTTTTCTGACGGATGCTTCACTCGCACGTCGTTTTTCACTCGTTATTTTGGATTATGTTACCCCGAAAGAGATCAAACTACAAAACGAGTCCTCGTTAAAAAGGAGAAAGCCCTTGGCGTTCAACGTTCATTTCAGAGCTCATTCAAGAGCTACGCGATAGCACTGATTCACTTTCGATTGCGAGATACTAAAATATTCATCCACAGAATGCGCAACAATTATTGATTGGATCACTGCATGTTGGCGATATGCACGCCATTCCTTGGCGGCCTGGACACGGTTGTCGAGTTCCTCTGTTGCTCGTTTTGGAAGTGGACGGCATCTTCCTTGACGACACCGGTGCTCAGATTCACGACCGTCGTTTGGGGGATCGGGGAGAGCATCGGAGCGACCCGCCACCAATCGGCAGTCGGCCACGCGGCCGGCATCAGGCTCCCCCGGAAGTTCAAATCCGGGAGAACCGGGAGCGGCCTTCATATGACGTGTCCACGTTGTGAGCTTGAATTCGAGCCATTAGAAGTCGACGTCAGACTCTGAACGGAGAAGGCGCTATCGACTTTGCCGCTTGATGACGATGTTGTCGTGGTTGTCGTTGTCGTCGTCGACGATCTCTCTAACTGTTCCGTAGGAGGTGACGAGGATGAGGATGAAGAGAAGCGATCCTGAGAACGGTCCTCCTGATGGTGATGATGATGATGATGATGACTCTCCAGATTGGCGGAGAAGTCCAACTCGAGTTTTCGATACCGAGATTCTTCTCGTTCCGCAACGACGGCATCGTCGTCGGCTCTTGCCGGGCTTGGGAAAGGCGGGTCATCCATCTTGGACGGAGGAAACGGCCTTTTAGGCTCCTTCGGCGGACTCGGGCAGCTGCAGTTAGGTTGTAAACATGCGGCTGCCGATAGACTCGTCGGCCAGGATATCGTTTGATGGCTCGGATAAAAGGGACTGCCGGTGTAGAGGGCCTGTAAGGCCAAATCGGCGGCCAGCTTACCGCCGTTGAAGTCGTCGCTCAGCTTGTGCTGTAAGGGATACAGCGGATAGGCAAACGGTGGAAAAAAGCGCGGAATCTTCAGGTCCTCGTGTGACATCAATGGATGATGCGTCGGAGGCGTCAATGGTGGCAGAAGACCGCGTGGAAGATTGGTCAGGCTGTCGCCAGGCGATATCAGTGGCGATATCGAGAAGCCGAACTTGTTCTCCTTCTTTACCAGGGACTTCGGTTTCCGGCGCGGCCGATACTTGTAGTCGGGATGCTCTTTCATGTGAAGAGCTCTGAAATGTGGTTAGTAATTTGTAACATTGTACTGCTAGATTCGACTGCAATTTCTTTTGCGTATTGGTATTTGGTGTCTGTGTAATTGTGGTTAGTATTGTATTAATGATACTAGTGACGATCAACCATTAATTAATAGTAAATATAAAGCAATAAAACAGACACATACTACTCTGTGTATTTAAATATGTTGAATTAGGAAGATGCAACATTTCTTTTTTACATAACAAAAATTGTAATATAGAAAATTTTGACTTGTGTAATCCACTTAAAAAATAAAATTTTTCTTATATAATTTAAAAATTTGAAGATTGAAATATGTATTTTTAAAAGTCTACATAAAAATTAAAGAAATTAATAGAGTTAATATGATATTAAAGAAATCAGTGCGTAAAAAATAAAGAGCGCGTTGTATTTTCCGAACAAGTAGGTATGCAAGAAAAACTCGAGTAAATATCTGCTCCGTTTTTTCAAATATAGAGATCTCAAATTTAGTTAAATTGTTTTATTGCCTAACTATTTTATTAATTTGTTCACAATATAATGTTAACGCTATGCAATAAATCTATTTTCTTAAAAATTTATTTTCAGATTAAAAAATTATTTAAATCGCAACTTATTTTGCTGCTGACATTTTTAATGGATTAATTTTAAAAATTATAAAAATGATCATTGCAATCGAATACAAAATCAAGACCAATACGTAATTCAAATTTAAGGAAGTAATAAAGATTGAAAATAATCCAACTAAAGAATGATTAAAGTGCATAAAAAGTACAATTGTGGAAAATATTAAAAGTTTTTAAAATTTATTAGTGTATTAATTTTTATACGCGAATATCATTTCTTGACTCTGTTTTAATTCTCCACAAATTTTTCTATGAACGAGCCAATTATTATTTAATTAATAATGAGTGCGTCAGAGATGCTGAAGGAATTTTTTGTCGAATCGAAAGATTAATTTACAATATATGTATAATAATAGAATACCGTAGTAATTATTAGATATCTATATAAAAAAATTTAATATGAAATGTTAAATACGTTTTTTTCGGCATCACATTTTTTCACACTATTGAAAGTAATAATTCCATAACCAAAGTTAAAACAATCTCTTTCAAGTGTTATGTTTTTATGAAGATAAGGTTTTTTTCGGAGCAGATTGTAATGAATTCTATTATGCGATATGTTTTTTTAATTAAAGATTAAATATTCGAATTTTTGCTTTTTTAACTTGAAAGAAGGTTGTGACATTAAAAATATAGCTGATCTTTCTCAATGATTGCAGTCTACTTTGTAAACAATTTAATAAAAGTTAAAATGTTGTTTCAATCTCATTTTAAAATCTCTGTCATTTTCGTTAGTAAAAGAGATTCTGTGCGTTAACATTGTATAATAACAAGAGAAATAATTAATTTTATGACAAATTTTTCTGTAGAAATTATATATATTTCTAAAATATCAATATATATGTGTGTAAAAAATTAAATAAAAATAAATTAAGTTATAAAAAATATAAAATCAAAACCTTTGTATTTGCAAGACAGATTGCCTTTTTAGTAAAGAAGAAAGAGTTCTATCTTTTATACTTATTAATAATTATCTTTGAACTTCTATCCAATTTTCTCATTCGACGCGGATTTGTTGAAGCTTGTCGTTATCGTAAATATGTAGCTGAATCCGATGTCATTATACTTCGGTAAAGTAAAGGGAAAGGAACAGCTGAGAAGGGTTCCATGTGCGTTACAAGGGAAGGGAATGGCTTAATTGAATAGTTTCGCAACTGAGAACGCGATAGTTAGCCTGCGATGGGTCTACAACGTAATTCCATGACCATCTCGTGACGGCAAGAGTCGTTAAGCAAAAGTTCTATTATAAATGATTTAATAAGCTTAAGCTCTGTTTAAATTTTTGAAGGTTTTTACAATTTCTAATAATAATTCAATAATTTTCGCCAACAATTGTACGTATATACAATAAATGCAAAAGTATTCGTACAGGAAAGATGCTTTTTAAATAATTACACTTATTTTAGAAAGTAAACATCAATTAGCAATTTATTAATGAAGAATAAAATAGATTATATATTTCTCAAAATTATTTTACCTAAAAAGATGTAATATAATAAAATATATTAATTTAATAAAATAAACAAAAATAAAAAGTTATATTATTTGGACGTACAAAAATATTCACATAGTTAAAAAATTTAATTTTGAAGATCATAAACATTATTTTCGCAAAGCCTTTCATTTGTATTAGAATTTATTATTAATAAATTGTTAATTAATTTTATTTCTTACAAATAAGGCTTTTTAAATAAAAATCTCCCCGGTATGAATATTTTTTACATTCACTGTATTTTTATATGATTGTATGATTTAATGAGTTTTTCGGATTGTTAACTTTTCAAAATTCTTAACACCATCATAAAAACAAAAATTTGTTTTTTTCCAAGTAGGACTATAAAATTATGAATACAAGAAATGAAATTGTTCGTTAGTCTTGAGACCCTCTGTATATTCGTGTGGCTTTCTTTTTTTATCGTGTTTACGTTATAGCGCGACTATCGATTATCGTGAACGCTAACACCTCTCTCTACAATTTTTATAAACTATGTTGTCGCCTTCCCACGTACAATGGGACGTATTATCACCGTTTCAGAACACGATACGTGGCACCATAGGTATTTGCAGTAAGTATCTTGTACACACACCCCCCTTTGGCGCGACGGTGAGGGGAAAAGAGGAACAGCGGCGGTATCTCCGACATATAATACTCCATTATGTACCCACGAGGCGCACAAACGCAGTGCTTATTTATGCCTCACCTCATGGAGATAAAAAAAGAAAAGAGGAGGGGTGAGAGGGGAGGTTTGGAGATACGTGGGCTTTTTCGTAACGGCGGTCGCGTCGCGAAGAATTTCGCCGGAAACCACCAGGACAATGCAATCGGAGGCACGAGGATGATAACAGTGGTGCATTTACTTCACGCCATCATACAACGTATTTAGCGAGAGCAAAGTCGTTTTATCATTGCTGCTGTTATTATTTTATGTCGCGATAACTGCGCAAACTGTCCGCACGTTTGTTTCCATTCGCACGGTTTTTTTTTCAAATAAATGTGATTTCGAATTAATATAATTTATATAATGCGAAATATATTCGTATTGGAAGAGAGAGATCAGCGACTTCTCTTTCTTGAGAACGACTAGTATAATCTTTTTCGCGTTAAGTTATCACAGGATATTTAGTGAAATCTTGTAAAAAAATTACTTAAGAAAATTACTTAAGAATTCCTGGATTCTCCAGATATTTTTATTCAAAATTCCAGATAAGAGGTTAGAGAATTCACCCTAATTTAATAACGTGAATATACGCGAATGTATATGCTATACTTATTGTTAACTGGTTGTCAACATTTTGCATTAATCAAGAAAAAAGATCAAACAAGCAACGTTTTCAGAAAGAGACAGAATTTAAATTTAAAAATTATATATCATTTCATATTTCACAATTTTAAGAGAGAGAGAGAGAGAGAGGTGAGACTAATAATTTTTAACTTTAGTATTTCCTTCATATTCAACTGACATATAGATTATAAAATTTTAATTTTATTTACTTATTTTATGAATCTTTGATTACATTGACTTACAGTTAGTTTCACCTAACTTATTTCCGCATACCATGGACTTCCAAATAAAATCCGACAATAAGAGGAGTCACAAAAAAATTGTAATCTAACCGACGCATGAGACAAGACTGCATTGTATGAGTAGGAATTTAGAAGATTGATGAATTTGTAAGTTTATTGTCCATTGAAGATGGTTCTGTGAGAACCGAAACATTTGGAATTTGTAATATATAAATATATAATTATTTGAGCACTTATATCGTGCTAGGCTCTTTGCCGTTACTTATTATCCTTATTTTTAAAAATTATAAAATTTCAATTTCTCTGAGTATCGACAAAATCCCAGAGGATCAAAAAGAAATCCTCAGATAGTTTCAGGTTCTTTAGGTTTTTCTAAGTAAACACCCCCGTCTCAGCTATTTTATCGCAGCGATGAAAAAAGTCCTAATAATAATTATAACAGAGGTCTCTCGGTATGCGCCGATCGTTTTCTATGGAAACACAAAGTGGAGAATTACCGTTACACAGAGTGTGATGAAATTCGAAATTTCAAGGGGTAGCTGGAAAGTTGAGGGGGGGGGAGGAGGACAGGACTGGCGTGCAGGGCGCGGATGGCGGAACACTGCCGCGACCGCGGAATAATAATTCCGGGGACAATGTGTCCCAGCAGATAGCACAAAGCGTAAATCAGCATAAACATCGGTAAAGCCGCGCCGACAATAACTCAGCATAAATGCATAAACATCGGCCGTAATCTTTACAATTCCAACCTCTGCACGTTCCCCCCTCCACCCACTCGCCATCGGCCTCACCCCTCGCGGATGCCTCTATCTAGCGGCCGATAAACAACTATATCATCCCGCGGTGACATAAGCTACGCGGCGCTCTCTCGCCGCGTCGCGACAAGGAACAATAACAATTAGTTACGATTGTGACCGGAAGCGTGGACGATCGCGTCGCCCGCGAGGACGGATCACGCTCTTAGGCCGGAATCGGATTACACATTGAAGATTAGGATTGAAGATTAAAATTTGACCAATGAGGACAAAGGAATTTTAGCTCCTATTGTTTTGATTGGTCAAATTTCAATTTTTCAATCTTCAATCTCAATCTTCAATGCGTAATCTGATTCTGGCTTTAGGCTTGTTTCTATCAATGCAAATTTAACTTTCATCTCGGTTCATTTTACTCTTAATTTTTTTCTAATTCTAAAAATTATTAATATATTAATAAAATAACATAATATATTAATTAGAATAAAGAAGAGACGAAGAGTAAGTTGAATCGTGATTAAAATTAATTTACATTGGTAGAAACGGGTATTAGGTTCGTTTCCATCAACGTAGATAACTTTAATCTCGACTTATTTTTATCTTTTTCTAGTACCAAGAATTAGAAAAAGACGAAGAGTAAATTGAACCTAGATTTCTATATAGTCCATATAGCCTGTCTCATTCTAGCAATATTGTAATCATGGAATCCAAAAGGCAAACCATTGTTCATGATAAGATGGGGGTGGCCGAATTTCGACCAATCAGACGCCAGTGGCATTCCATGGCATTTCAAGATCACGTTGATTATGGTGGAATTATCTACGCTAACACAGGAAAACCTGATATAAAAATGATTAATAAAATAAATATGATAGAATATATATAATAAAATAAATTAATAGAACTGACTTTTTTCGTCAATTGTTATATTGAATAAATTACATTTCGCCATTTGTTTTTCACCTTTCTGATTCCACCATGATTGCAATAACGTTGCAGCAATGTTGCCGCAAGTTTTTGTGCTGTATGAGAAGTTAATCTACATCGATAAAAATGGACATTAATCGTAAACGTGTTTATTTCTGAAAGTTTAATTCCGAGGAGTTTAAGTGATCGGCGGGAAATTCTTCCTCTCGTATTATTATTTCATTTAAGATCGAGTAAAGTTAAGAGCAGCTCGCGTATCACTCTACCTTTTTTTCATAAAAAAATTATCTGAATAACGATTAAGCTATCTTTAAATTTTCTGCGCAATTTCTTTTATTTATGAACTTGATGAATTTCAATGATAAATCCAAAAAGAAATCACGAGAAATTAATTTCCGCACCGTTACTAATTAAATTAAATTAAACTAAACGAGCAATTGTTCTTGACACTTTCATATTGTCACAATATTGTAGTCCAATATAGAATATACTCGATTAACCAAATCGAGATTGTTCGCGACTAATCATATTGACAGATTTCCCGCTAATATCAGACGGACGTTCATATGTAACATCAAAGCGCGTAAAAAGGCCCGTTTCACCGCAACGAGAGAAGCGAGAAATCGGGAAGAGGCTGCGGAACACGTAGGGGGTTGAATTGGTACGTATAACGGGGGGAAGGGCGAGAGGAATAGGGGGAGGGATAGGGAAGACGAGCAGGCGAGAGAGAAAGAGAGAGAGGATCGCTGAGAGCGCGGACGGCGGTGGCGGCGGCGGGGGTGCGGAGAAGCCGGGCAAATCCTTTTAAATCCACACAATTGCGACAATGGGGCTTTATTTGTTATCTCGGGGGCCACATTGTGAGTCGCCGTGAACGAACGGACAGATTACGTCGGGCCAGTGACGGCGCGGGTCCAAGGGAACCCGCTCCTACCGAGGACGTCGCTCCAAGGGAACGACTTTACCTCCCTTTCCGTTTCCCTCCCCCTCCCCCTCCTCGCTCACCCCTTTTATTTTACGGCCGCCACCCTACTCCCGTCGTCGACGTCGCTGCCATCCGCCAGAAAAGCGGATTCGCCGTTACACGTTCGCGTCGAAATTTCCCTCGGATTGCCCATACCTCTCACCCCGCCTTCAGCGTCGCTCTTCTCGTTTTCTTTCTCTTTTAGAAATTTTCGATGGAAAAATATGGCCCATTGTTGTGCGCTTTTGTATCGTTGGTAAGTCAAGTGGGGGCTGGGTGGCCGAAAATTTAATAATTTCGGATACCAAATGATACAAAACATGTTTCATCATTACTACGTACAAAATATAATAAATAGCGCAAAGTGTTAAATGTATTAATTGAATAAAGTATCTGAATTCGATGATTTCGATTGAAATATATGACAAATTGTGTCACATTCGATGGGTGCGTCACTATCGATTATATCATTTATCGACGTGGATGCGTCAATCAAAGGGATTTTCTGCACAGCGATCTGTTCAACGCGGTGATTCATTCAAGACGACATCGGTTTCGGTATTCGCGATTTCATCAAAAATTTTAGCGGCATCGCGGGACATCCCTCGCTTTCTTCTATTTCCTTCTTTTTTATTCTCATCAGGGTGGAATGTAAATCGAGGTCGGGATATTTTGCAACGCGGGCACGGGGTTAGAGAGTGTGGAATCAGTTTAAATCTTGTTCTCCGAGACGAGATCGAAAAGCGAAAGAGCGGGGATCGTTTCCAAATTTAATCTGCACGCACCTTGAGCAAACCTATTCCTCTTCCCTTCAGCTCCGATTTTTCGAATGACACATATTACTGAAAAGCATATTTAGCATAAATTTATTTTGAAAGATTTGTCAAATCAAGTAAATAATATAGTGCATAAAATAATTTGTAACAATAACTAATCTAATTAATATAAAAATATTTTAAAACTATAAATTGTTATGTGATCACAGAAATATAAAAACACAAATACTTATTTAATAAATATGGAAATAATTTCTATAGAAGGCTAAAAAAATACATAACATGTTCATTAATGTCATTTTTTAAGATTTCATTTGTCGATGAATGTCGAATGAATGCCATAATTGATTAAGCCGAACAAATCATTTTACAAATATAAAGTCATCAAATTTTCAACAATTTTTCTCATTCTAAGAAACCAATCGAAGTCAAGAAACAGTACATTAAATAAAATATGAAAATATTTAAAGTGAAACGATCACTTTTTTAAGCGCGTTGATTATCATCACAAAATTAATACTAGTATCCCATTTGATGAAATTGCGTTTACGAAATTGCAAAACGTTACGCGAATAAGGCTCGCAAAATTAAAAGACGTTACGAGGATACTCCAGAGGAAGATTCTCGCGAGATTGCCGGGACCTCTTTTTCAAGAGGGCCCTTTCAAGAGCGTGCCTGCCTCGAAAAATCGGCGCGGCCGCTCGGCGAGCTAAATAAACTCATAACAGTGATTAAATATTCAGGGCCGGTAATAAAGAGCTCGTCTCGCCCGCCCTATAAATACCGGCCATATCTCACCCCATTTCAACCCGGGTAAGCGCTGCATAGCCCCCTAAGCTTCTCAGCAACAATGTACTGTATTATGAAGTACGAGACGATCGCGTGGCACGCTTTCCCGCCATTTCGATTCCCTTGATTCTTGTTGATACGGACCCCACCCCAATCAACGCAATCATTTGGAGTATATTATCGCAACTGAGGAGCAATTAGTGTCGCCATAAGAACAAGTAGTCGCCTGTCTATCGGAAAGAACGCGAAATTTATTTCTTCTTCTCTTTATATTTCATATTTGTGAGTATGTACCTTGTTAAGGAGAAATAATAGAGAAAAAAGTGTGAAATAAACAATATTTACACTGTAGATAACTCTGTAAAGCAATATTTACTGGATAGGTTTATTCTTGTTGATATAGAGATAAAATGATTGTCTCAGATATACTAAATCATTGATGAAATACGAGTACATGTAGTTGATTGAAAAGATAAAAAATATTAGCTATTTTACAATTTTCCAAAAATGTATATGACTTGTATATAATTAAAATATTATATCATTAAATCTCTTGAGTAACTAAAAATATACATCAATTTATAATATGTAAAATCTGTTTCAAGCATCTAAAAATCAGCGTTTAATTTGTATGTAAAAATGTAGAGTTTGTACGCTGTAATTTTAATCCCGGAAGAAACAAGTGTGTGTGTGATAAGAGAGATTTTTTAATTATAAGTTTCTCTCTCTCTCTCTCTCTTATCACACGTAATATAATTTTCAAAATGTTGTCTTATTTCTCATATTTATCTGTATTATCTCAGGCTAGTCTCTTAGTGCAGAAATGAATTGAAAATTTTCAAAGAAATGGAGAAAAAATTCTATTTATTCATTTACCTTCTTAATTCATTAATTCCATCACTTATTCTCATTAAATCATACATGGTTCTATATTTTATTATCTATATAATCTAGAAATGATGTGATAACGTAATGATTTATCAAAAGATTATTATGTCATAAATAGAGAATAAAAAGTATAATAATATTAAAAGAGAGAGAGAGAATAAAAAAGATTTTGATAAAAAGATTTAAACAGTTATCTTTAAATTATTTCCTATTTATGTCCTAATTACAGCTTGATTATATTTTAATTATTGTATTATCATTTTTATGTCATATTAAATTTTTTGTAATTCCTTCTTAAAACGCATACATATATTGTAAAAGGAAAGTTATTAGAAAGTTAAAGAAAAAAAAAATATATACATACTGCTTATTTTGAAAATAAAATATTAAAAAGTTTATTACAAATATAATAAATAATAATAAAATCATAAGCTTAGTTTGAAATATCAAGTTTTAATTGTAATATAGGAAATATAGCTATTAAAAATTTTAATAAATTTATGCATTTAAGCTTGTATGTAAGAGAAATAAGCACTCTTCAAAATTAATTTAATTTCGGAAATTAGTTAAATAAAAAGCAAGTTAATTTTCGGAGCTAATCATTATGAGTGTCAATTTTTTAATATAAAATAAGTGTTCAGCGTATGTCCGTGTATTTTTTGATGAGCTCACCTCAATCTTTTTGCCTCGTCAATGAAAGGACGCTTTTCGCTCTCGCTCAGGAGCTTCCACTCGGCACCGAGCCTCTTCGAGATTTCCGAATTGTGCATTTTCGGATTTTCCTGTGCCATTTTGCGACGTTGACCACGCGACCACACCATAAAGGCATTCATCGGCCGTTTAATATGTTCGTTATGCAAAGTCTTTGACGACATCTCCATGAGTCGTTCGATTCCTATATCTCGATGTTTAATCTCCTAATTGCTTTCCTCACGAGTAGACGAGATTACTGATGGATTAAAAGATTCATAGACCACTCCTATCTCGAGTGGATAAGATAATTTTCCGTACATCCTGTTGACGTATTTCTGAAGATCTCACAGAATTTTTATAAGTTAAATATGTTTATTTGTAATCTTTAACGATTCACATAAAATTATATTGATCGACCGTTCCCTTAAAAAAGACTTTTCGAAACTTTCTTTGATAGATTGTTGAGCATGATGTATCATCAGCATTAACTATTTTGGTTGGTCGCGATTAATTAGATCGTTCTATCTTAAAACTTTACGAATTGATTCACATTCACTGCACGAAATTGACATTGATATTTAAGACATCTTTCGACGATTCAGGATATTTATGAATTTTATTCTATTTCTTCAAATGTTTAATAGTATCTCGCGAAAAGACTAGACGTTCCAGTTAAAAAATAAATCTTCATTTGAAAACGATGAGTACTTCCCCAAAATATCGTGCATTTCTCAGAGCATTTCCAAAATATTTCCAAAAATAATGGATATCTTGAATCATTAATTACATCGGGATGACATTTCAAATCTTCTGATCGTCGAATTCTTTCGAAAGAATATGCGATCGCCTAGTAATCACTGGATTCTTCTGCGTGGAGGATTCTACAGCTTCTCGATACGTTCCTTGAACAATTTCACGATGAACTAAACTAATCTGTCAATGGAGATCCTTTCAACTGACGGGGTCGTCTTCTTTCAATTGTCACGATACAGTTATACTTCAGCGATTGCTCCAGTCCTGCGCTTCTGTGACGTAATTTTTTTTTCCGAGCGAGGGGCTTGATCTGACAGACACGAGTCCTTTTGGTGCACTGACAGAATCGCGCGGGTTCCCTCAGGAACTTCACGAAGCACGTAGCATCTGGGCGAACCCACGGGACGGAACCTTCGTCGGCGCGGCTCGGCTCCCGTGGGACGTGGGGTGAAATAAGACGGCGCGCCAATCGGACGCGGTGGCGCGGCTCCCACCATTTAGCGCAGCCAATGGGCGGTCGCGATTGGCCACCGCGTCGGCATGGCGGTCCAGAACGGATACGCGGGTTCGCGCAACAGGTGGAGAGAAGTCTCTATCTCCTTCGTTTCTTTCCCTCTTTCTGTTCTCCTCCCGCGCAGTCACGAAGACAACGACCGCGACGGCGGGGTGCGGGTGCGTTTGTCGTGCGGATTATCGCGCCACTGCCGTCGCCGCAGTCGCCTTTTTGACCTCTCCGCCTTTCGTCGGTGGTCAGCCAGGTGCACCCGGTCCATTGATATTTCCGAAGACAGTGGTGGATAGAGGGAGCGAGAAGACTTCGAGAAAGGAAAGGGTGAAAAGATATGATCGCGGGATTTTAGACGTGCAGTTTGAATCTTTGTCTTAATACTGATGGAACTTTTTCTGTTTGCTAAATATTTTTTTGTATACGATAAAAAAATTAATTATTTCCAATTCGACATTTTATTTTATCGGAAAAGAAATAGAAAATTCTTATTTTATTTCAATCAAGAAAAATTTTTAATAAAAATGGAAGAAGTAAAAACCTATTTTCTAGTACAGATCGCATCGGTACTTATGTATAGCTGCTATAGAGATAATTGAATATCAATACAGTATAGTATACTTTACACATTGACAATAATAAAATCGTGCGAAAAAAGAAGTTCGAGTTGAACAAAAGTATGAAATGATGCCGCTGATGCGTTCACCGATCAACCGTCGACTTTCGTCATCAGGCAGAGAATTTCTTTTCTCGCTTTGTCCGCTGCAGAGAGATACAAGAATATGGAAGGCGAGTCATAGAAGACCAGGTCTTATAATAAATGTTATCAGTCGTGGTAGTGTCTTGTCACAGGATGAGAGAGAGAGAGAGAGAAAAAGCAACGGGAGAAGGTTGCGGAGAGAGGAGAAAGTGGAAGACGTCTCGAGTGATAAGGCGATAAAGAGAGAAGGTATAAAACGAGACAAGGGGGCTGGTGTGCGGGCGACACCATCTCCCGGTCGCCATAAAGGGGGGATTGCGCTGTCGCCATTGAATTTCCGGAAGGCGCAGGAATATTCATCTGCCGTAGAAAAGCGAATCTGTGTCACGCCGCGGAAGAAGATCGAGCTGGTACGTTCAGCGAAAGAATGAAAGAAATGAGTCGCATTTCAAAAATGCACGAAATGTATTTTTGCTAAATATATGATTTATTAAAGTATCTAAATATTTAGATAAATACAGATCTGAAAATAATTTTGTTGGACCGTCGAAATAATTATGTAGAAAAGTCAAGCATGCTGCAAAAAGTTCGACATTCTCATAATCAGTTTGAGTGTCCTACATAATAATTTTAATGGTTCAACAAAATTACTTTCAGATCTATATCTAACTAAACTATTAGCTAGATATTTCAGCAATACCGAAAGAATTACAGCATGGATACGATTATACATATAGCTCTTTAAAAAATAAGAAGTACGTTTGAAGGTTCAAATTTTCTATAATTTGAGCAAATTATTTTAATACGTAAATGAAAAAAATATCATAATTTTTAAAAAACATGAAAATATATTTTGCTTAAAAAAGTAAAAAATATGGTTCCTGAATTTCACATAAAAATTCTAGATAAAAATCCAATCGTTATATGCAAGCAAACTGAATAATGATTGAGTTAAAGAGAACTAGACGTTTGAAAACATAGTTATTTGTTTAAATTTTCGTGAGATCAAAATTTCCGAGTATGACTCGCCGTCGGATCCTTTTTAAATTACACGTTTCAATTTGTAATCGATTCGATGTGACAAGGAACAAACACCTCGGGGCAGTATAATGAAAGATCATCTACTCCGGAGTAGATAAACGGGCGCGATCGGCTGTCACGTGGGCCCCATTATTAACTGCACAATAAATTCGCTCTCCAACGGTGTCCGTCAATGAGCGAGATACAGCGATCGACTGTCGTTCCGGGGGCCCTTTATCGGCCCTCGTCTCTTCGTCATACATTCTGTCATTCACGGGGCGTGAACGCGCCTTTTATCGCACATTGCTGACAAGAGTCGACGGTGTACGAGGGGGTGTCTTTTTTTCGGGTAATTCAATGTCAAATCAAATCGACACAGAACCCCACATTCATGTACTGTACAAGATAATTAAGGGATCTTTCCCTAATTCAATGAGTTTTTAACCTTCTAAAGATTTTTCTTTGGGGGGAGGTACAAAGGGATGAAGTACAAAAGAATCTTTAAATCAAACCTAGTACAATCAATAGATTAAAAAAAATGGTTGATCACAGTTACAAACTGGTTATTAGCTTAATATCAATTTAATTTCAAAATTTCGTCAAAATTATGTTTTTAATATGTTATTACTGTTGTTAGGTTCTTCTCACTCCACTCTGCTTTTTAATTTCTTATCTATGCCAAGCAGTTATTATTCGCTTAATATCAATTTGATTTCAAATTTCGGTTGTACGTTTTTCAGTTCTTCTCATAGCTGGTATTCATAACTAATTCTTATATTTAAGACCATGTTAAGTACAGATTTAAGATGTCAATTACACCAATCACAAAGTGTATATTAGCATTTTAAGACAATACTTAAATCGGTCTTGAAAAAAAGAACCAAACTTTAATTTCTTATCTAGGGCGTATAATTATTTATATTATTCTGCTCTAAAAGTTTCCTCTTTAGAATGGATTGTTTTGTGTTAAGAATCAAATTCTACGTGAACAAGAATTGAGAAAGGGAATACTTTCGGGGCACAAAACATGACTGGGTGGGCTAAGTGATTTTTCGCGATTCCAACATCACGGACGAATAGGGGGATAGTGAATGGGGTGGGAAGGGTTTTCATTTCTCGTCTTACTCTCTTCCATCCTCATCGAGCACGGGGGTGCCACGCGACCGCTGATTATACCATTCATCGACTGGCGCGGTCCGAAAGAGGGTTGCCAGCGTAAACGCCGTAACATCTAATGTACCCGCTTCTCCCTCCACTTCTTGTTTCCCGCCTACCTCGAGCTGAATGCTCGCTCATCAATGAAACAATTCGGCTTCTCGACTATCCATCGTTGGCTCCTTAAGATCTCTCTACCTCTTTAATTGGCTGCTTCCATCTAATAAACATGGTGTATGCAAAGTCTTATTATTTGTGCATATATTATTTTCTTCAAGCATATGCTGTATTACATCAAATTACCTTCGAAATGACAGAGAAATAATAAAAATTTGTAATATTATGCCATACATATGTTACAAGATAGAATGCTTTATTATTTCCTCATAACAAAATATTCTAGATTTTTAATAAGATTTTTATTTTCTATATTTATAATCATAAACAGATACCGTAGCGGATTAGTTGGATTCTGTATTGAATACTGTTATAAATCTGCACAAATAAATTTATGGCTATTTATACACGTCAGATTCAATATTAGGATCTTTCTTTTTAGAGTGTAAAAAATGTTACTATAAATTGAATTACATAAATTTTATTCAATTACAGAGCGTAAAAATCGATACGTAATAGCGAAAACAATAGGTATGAATATTACAGAGCAGGACATGATCGTAGTGTTGCTGAAGCGACAACAAACGTGCACCCCGCGAGGAAGGGGTGACAGTGCTGATGGGGGGTGAGACGGTCGGGGGTAGTCGAGAGGAGGCGACGCTGGCGTCGAAAAGCTCGCTGATTACTCCATTGTCGAGCCGGTTGTTTCAGTTAATCGCAACGCGCCGTAGACTTTTGTTGTCCTTTTACACGCCTGCAGCTCGCATTCAGCCTGATGCGTCCATCTTGATATTTAATGCCGTTAATGTATAATGTATATAAGAGCTACAATTTTTGAGAAAGAGGAGGAGAGATGTTCAATAGTAAAATTCTGTTTGATAAACGAGAAATACAATGCCACTCTTGACAAATGTTTAACTATTATAAATATCAATTAGAATAACAGAATCAGAACTTAAAGTATACAAACAATGATAAAAATTATAGAGTACGTCTATAACAAGGTTGAAAAGAATTATAAAGCAAAATTTGCAGAATAAATTTATAATAAGAAATTTAAAAAATTTAATTTTTTTTATTGTTATGTGGATTCTGTATTGTTGCATTTTATATATATAAGATATATGTTCCAATAATTAAATGTGCCCATTGAAAAATCAACAATATATTTGTAATTGTTAAAATATTTGTCGAAAACAGCAAAAAAATATCAAAGTAAACAGAAGAGATTGAATGTTTTATATCAAAATAAATAATAAAAATATATAATTTTGATTATTGTAAATTATTGCAAAAAAAAATAACAATTCATTTCAAGTTTCGCAGGAACACATCTTATCATTTAAAATAAGATATAATGTTTATATTTTCGAATTTTTTAAAATATGTGTGGTACCGTATTTTTTTAAATATGCGGTGTATTTTTATAATTGTAAGAAATTTAATTAAAATTAAATTTGAGAAATTTTTATCTCATTAGAAGTTCCGTTACCGATACAATCGATGTAATATATTAATGAAATTTCATTTGAGAATTTTTTTTAGATTTATATGATAGAGAGAGTATTTTTTTTATCACTAACAAAACAAAGTTTCACGTGAATATTAATTCCTTTTCTAATTATTAATCAATAATAATATAGAACTGATCTTATTTTCTTATTATTTCAATCATTAATCTCTAAATCCGAATCAGTGGATAATCATTGATATCAGTCCTAAGTGCCACTGGTAATCAGTGAATGAAATGTGACATCTCCTTCATTTTTAACTAATCCTGTGCATAAATTCAATGGTATTGGAGGATTGAAATTAACGTGCAAATATCGGTATTTTAATTATATAATGCTCAAACTTTTTGTCTTTTTTAGTTGAATATTTCACTAATTATCCAGTGCCAACTGCCAAGTATGGCACTGGGTAATCAACGACTACGTTTACACAGACCCTTAATCAGGTTTAATAACATCCGTAGTTAGAAAATGGCCAATCACAATCATTCCATTCTTCAGAGTAATAACTATGATTGGCAAGTTTCATAACTACGGATGTTATTAAACTTGAGGGTGTTCGTGTAAACGTAGTCAATGATTATCCACAAATTCAGATTTAGACAGTAGGATATTAATTTAGATATACTACAAAGTTTACCTATATCTTATCTACAAGTGTATGAAGTGATTCAGTATTACATGTTAGAAAATATTAATTATGAATCGATTAAAAAACGGGGAAAAAAATGTTTACCACGCGCTGCGGGACGCCCTGTACGCAGCATCAAGGAGTTCCGCGGTGGGATCGCGTTATAAATGTCGTCATAAACGAGACTCGATTGTCTCTCTGTATATCGTTTCTCCGGCGGCCGGGTGAAAATCGAATTCCGTTTTGTTTGGACGAATCTATACTGGCATTCAGTATTCAGAGCGCGGCCCTCGACATATCAAAATAGAGCGCGCACAATAAGTTATTCGACCGAACAAAATCGAGGGGTTGCGCGGAGCGGGGGCGAGGTAGCGGGAGTGGGTGACGGGAGGGTAGTATTTTATAGAGTCCCGTTCGGGTTACATACCGTGAATACATCGCGCGGAAAAAGGGCGGCGCGGGGGATGGGGACTCGCGTGTGACTGGAATATGTCATCGAAGGCCTACGGGGGTTCAACTACCCCCCTCGGCGGCGCACGTATACTAATCTTCATTCGCTGTTTGACCAAGTGCACTTGTAAATGTCCTTCGCCGTTAAGTCTCGGGGGAGGCGGGGGGGGGAGAGGTAAACTCGATGGTTTTAATGTTACTTCGGGGAAATTTCGTTAGCATGAAAGCAACTTCCGTGAAAATCTTTATGCAAATATAGTGAGAGCCTGTGTCATTCCTATAGTGACTTAGATCCGATTCTCACTCGACTTAATAGCGACTTAACGACTCGGACTTGTAATAATTCCCATTCCATTTATCTTAATTTGAAAAAGTTAAAGAAAGGATGCGATCGCGAGCGGAGGGACATTGTGCGAACGTGACGCGTTGTATCGCGCAGAGTGATCGTTCGAAACGTCTATTATATACAGGGTGTATCTAACGTAAGAATGCCAGACCGACATAAAAAGAGTCGACACATCGAGCGATTCGGAGGACGACCTTGCATGCCCGTGTCCCGTCATGATGGACACTCTCTTTCTTCACTCTTCCTCCCGTGCTAGATATCCCCGTGATTATGGTTGCGCCGCGCGTTGATGTGGTCGTACTATTAATAATAATCGGAAAATAATTATCCGACTGCGGGCCGAGCGACGGCGGTTCTACCGATGTGTGTGGGCGGCAAACCGTATGCCGCTGTGAATCGCCGCTAATTGTGAGGAATGGCCGACTCGCGTGTCGGCCGATCACTGATTCGACATACGGACGCTTTCATGACGGACAAGGCCGCGTGCTAACGATCCGGGGATCCATCCTCACGATTATCGGTACGACGGATCCTCTGATCGCGAAGCCGAACCAAGGCGTGGACGAACCGCGAGCTTTCTGAGACCACCTACGACGAGCTTCCACGCTGCTTTTGGCAAGTGCGAAGTTCATTCGAGGAGCCGTTATACGTTGTGTAATAGTTTTACTATAAAACTTGTTACAAATATACACACACATACACAAATCTGTATTTTAGGGTACTGTATACATAATGTAATGTAAAATATGTATACAGTAATATTCATAAAATATTTATAAGCGTTACTATAGTAATTAAAGTTAATCTAATCATTTATTTATACAATAATAAGATTGGAAACTATTTACATTTATTGCATTAAAAATCTGATTTATTTAGGACGTCTAAAAATAGAAACCAAATTCTAGTCTAACCATGTATTTGTATTTTAAAATTCCTGTTATTTTTTAAAATACAAATAAATGGTTGGACTAGATAAATAAATCAGATTTTTAATGCAATGAATAAATGCAAATAGTTTCCAATCTTATTATTGTATAAACAAATGATTAGACTAAAGAATTTTATTAATTTACGAGTTGATATCTAAGCAGTGGAAGTCAGAATGCAACGATGCAATAGAAACTTGAAAAAAAAAAAACAGCCATGCTATTAAAGACCTGTCCTTTAAGAACGCAGTCGCGTAATTGCCGAACTCTGCACGCGACCTGACAAAGATACTCTCTCCAGGCAATAGAGGACAATGGCGGACTGTCGACATTACGGGGACATTGTCGTGGCTCGATATGAGCCCCGTTGCCTCGGGTATACAAGCAGCAATATCGAGATCCTGCCAACCGCCCCTCGAACCAACCGCCCTGGCCACCTTTCACCCACTTCCTACTCCTCAAAGCAACAACGCCTAAAAAAAACGGACGTTTGTTCACCTCTGCCTACATTTTTATGCATTGATAAAAAAGATAGTTCACTTGTTACTCAATTTATTTTTACTGAAGATATTTATATTTTGTCGCTGTGTTAATTTATGTTCTTTTCTAATTTTAATTTGTAATATACTATATTTATATTTTTGTTAGAGATAGTTATTTTTTTAAATTTAGATCTTTTCAAGTTATAATGTATGCATCTCATTATTGTGCCTATTCTTTTAGTCTTAAGATAAAAATTTACTGAATCTTATTAAATATTTGTTTGAATAGTAACAATATATTTACTTACGAAGTAAATAAAGATTTACACTGAAAAAAGAATTTACGAAATTTTAATAAATACACTGAAAAAAATGCATGTAATTTTACATGGAAATTACATGTTCGTGACTGGAAAGTTACCTAAATATGATTGGAAATTTATAATTTTCAGTCAATTTCCAATTATATTTAAGTAATTTAGATAATTTTCCAGTCATGTAATTTCCATGTAAAATTACATACATTTTTTTCCAGTGTTCCATTTGTTTAGATATCACCAACGGGACCATTTGCTTACAAAAAATAAATATTTATTTGATTTTTTTCAGTGTATTTACTGTAAAATAAAAAAAATTATGCTTATATTAAATGAATATATGTTTACATTTAGTGAATATTTTAGTATATAAAATATTTCATTAGTACTATATTCAAACAAATATTTAACAAAATTTAATAAATTTTTTTCAGTGTATGAAATATATGAAGGTACATTTTGGTGTTATTTTATATCTAAACGTTGAAAGAAATATGTATCTATTTATCAGCCTCTTATTTAACTAGCTTTATCATTTTTTTTTTTAAGTTAATGCTATTCTTCAATTTACGTACCTTTTGCGTTCATTCGGTTGAACGTACGCGTTCATAAACGCAGCTATTGTGACGGTCGAGTTTTTCGCAAAGGGCCTAAATAAGCCCTTTATCAGTTTGATTCTGCATACATGCGTGAATGGTTGTCTGTGTCAACGGCCTTTTTTCCAATTATCGACTCAATCGACCCTTTCCATTTGACTCTCGCGCCGAATTCGAACCATGATACTCCATGATACAAGGCGAATCGGCCTTGATAGTGCTTTCTCTGCCCGTGAATGAAAGTAATAGTGATTCGCCCTATGGAGATATTTTGTTTTTCATCTTTTGTTTCTCCATGTATTCACTTCTTAATTAATAGAGAGAATAGTATTCTTTTTATACATAATTGTATTAATTATTTGAAATAAAATGATATGTCATAAAGAAAGATAAATCATATATTACAAAGTATAACATACGAAGTATACGCTGTGCACACATTGAAAATATAGTTATAATTGTTAGATTAAATAAAATTGTTTCAAACATCAACTTAATATTATCTATTTTAGTTATGTTTACTATGTATTCAATAATTTAATTCATTATTAGGATAACGTTTAGTTTAGTATTGAAAGATGTAAATGCGTGATTGTTTCAGCAATTATGTATAAATCACGACAATAAAATATTGTATATTTATAAATTTTGTATGCCGTTTCCTTCGAATTCGATCGATTGGTCATTGGCGTGAAATGTCTGCTTCATGTAATCGATTTGCGGAAGTGTCAATAAGTAAGAACGTTATCGCGAGTTTGTGTGGGAAAGATAAACGGACCGAGCAGCTTGTCCTTCCTTCTTATAAAGAAAACTACCGAGGTTAAAGAGAAACGAACGATTATTTGACTTCAAGGGAGCGATAACGTGATACGAAAGATCGAGCTTCTAATGTGTATAAGCATTCAACACATTTTTTGAAATAAATTTTTATTTAGAAAATTATATATTATTAGAATAATATAATATATTAAATAATTATTCACAAATAAGCAAGAAAATCTTACAATTAGTAACATTATATAATAGCGTGCAGATGTATTGTATTATGTAAGTTAAACTGAAGTCCGAATAACAATAATTTGAAAATTGATCTCTGCTAGAATGCTTTATATAAGAATTTTATTCAAAATAAAATTTAATACAAACGAAATTCTTTAGCTAAATAGGCAAGTAAGAAAATCTTAGCCACATTACATAGTAGCGTGCACGCGTGTAATGTATTATGTAACTTAACTGGATTCTGAATAATATAATGATTTGAAAATTTATCTATAAAAGAATTAAATTTATCTATTAAATTTTTTTTATTAAAGAATTTTACTTGCTTTGTTGTTATAATCGTTTCGATTGATTGCGGTTAATTGTGAAAGTCCTTTTTATATCTTTTTTAACATCGATTCGTTATTATGGTCGTAGCAGTCACGTATTTGCACAACGAATCATCTGCCCAGCAAATCTTCTTAGGTGATTCTCATTCGAATCCGCGTCTTTCATTCCTTCTCGAGAATAACGCGTCCCTTTACGTCACAATAAGCCATTGGCGAATGTTATCCGAGAAACTTTCCTTTTCCTCGCGGTCGAAGAAAAAGGATAATTCTGTATTATTGTATTATATCCGGAGAGAGAGTTCGGTACCCGTGAAAATTGCCTCTTTCGTAGATTATCGAATTATCCTGCAATCGAGAATAAAGACGAAAGAATAAGGACGAAATTCCTTTTTTCTGTAGCACAGAAAAAATTATATCACTTTGTATTCAGTTTAATCAATTAAATAAAAAGATTTTGTATTTCGATTTGCAAGAAAGCTATATGTGACATTTGTGCATATAAAGAAGAGATTCGATGTCGATTTAAAAAGAGCCAAAAATAACAGCTATATATATGAAAATCCTATCATTTCACGCGTCCGAGATTTTTTCTAGTCCTGTTGATTTTTAATCGAAGCAACACATTCGAATTATTGAACAAGCTATGCGCAAATGAACTCGGCAGCTCCATTTCCGTTATCCTCGCAAGAGCCCGAGTTACGATAATGGTATGCGTTTAATATAAGAATCAGTCGTGCCATTGCAATCTACGGCAGACATGGGTAATTGCTTGCGGAGTTCTCGTTATTGCGATCGCTATCAGTCCGTCTTCCGAAATCCTAACTGCTTCTTGCTCGCACGAGAATACAATATTACAGCGCAGTGCAATTATATTATACAGGATAGCCGCGGTAATGGGCGCATTGGATACATGTGGCAATATTCCTCGTCATGAAAATTAAAATTAGAAATTACAATATTTTTTTTTCCTTAATGAAAATATTCAAAATATAATTTGAATAAATAAAACGTTTCTCCTTTGCTTCTTATTTAAATAAAATATCAGCTAAAAAATAATTCTTAGAATTTCTATCTTAACATCTTTTTATCTCAAGTATCAAATGTTGATATATTCGCAAGATTATATTTAACGATATTAAAAGCAACTTATCCAATCGGTGCGAAAACCGTTAAGAGAAGACGTAATATTGTCGTAATGACTAATATAAAAAATAAAGATAGATAAATTTATCGGAGAAGTTCCTCTTTCTCTCTGCTATAGATAAAGTTGCATTATATCGAAGTCGAGAAACTCGCGACGCGCATAAACGTCTTGTACACGTTTCGTCGCGGAAATGAAGCGAATCGGCAGATACCCGCATAGGAACATTAGAGACGGTATCTGATACGACCGAGGCATTTAGGAATTACCAGACAGTCGTTTGCGCCATTATGAATTTCCACGTTCGCATGTCACGATTCGTGAGAATTTTCGTATGTTGCGATCGCGATTTTTGTGGCGTTTACCTGTTGCGATTCAAAAGATCTATATCCAAATACATTTTCAAGCAACTATGAACGAAAGAAGTCTATGTTATATTTCAAATTAGTTTATAAGATTAACTGTTAAGGTTTTAATTACTTTCTTCTTTCAACTATTGTAATTAAATGTATTAATAAATTAAATAAAAAAATATATGGATATTTAAGGAACAAGAAATATTTTTAATATTATGCCAAGGTTAAAGGACCAATAAATTCCCAATAAATAAAAGAGACGCTCTATCGTTCTTTCGGCACCTCTAAACAATAGCAGTTGGTCGATACTGTGCCTTAACTCGATCCTGATATATAAGGATGGGATCGGATTTGCTACTCTTTGTGCTATTGCGGTTAATACGGATCCAATTCGGTTCCATACGCGGTATGGCGCTATCAGGATCCTAAAATCCTGTTTGCGCCCATTGTCCAGCCGTTGGTTAGTTTTTCATCCTTTCAAAACATTGACTACCAACTTTTGTGACTGTACAATTCAACCCCTCTTTAATTTGCCAATTTATTATTATTCTCTTCGGCGTTTTTTTTTCCTATCTTCTTTTTTTGGTTTTAGTTTCAATCATTATTTTTATTTTGAGTGGAAGAGTTTCAACGTTTTTTTTTTGTTACGTTTCCAACAGCTTTTTTCTCTTTTATATTTTAGAATTAATTAATATTATATAAAATTTTTTAAAGAAGGATAAATACACACGAATTTAAAAAAATAAAGTTTTTTTCAAAATTATTAATTTTGCGTTTATCTAACTATATATTCTGATAATTTAATTAGAAATTATTGTGAATTATTTTATTGTCGATCGCAGTTTATCGAGAAATATCTTTCTTGTTGACAGTCGTGAGAGTTTATCAACATACGGAGATCGAGTCCGTCCGGTGAACGATATTGCGAAAATTACAGTTTTCTGCTATAAACTTAGATTACGTTTATTTCGAGCTCCTCTAATTTACTGTGTGTTAGATTCACATTTTATCTATCACGGTTTAATATTGTTATAAAATAAAAAATGCAAAGATATACCGGCGATTTCACAAACAAGATATTTTATCGACATTGACTTTACCGATCGTCGATTGGTCGCAACGTTAAGCTCAAAGACTTCCTTCGAGATGGCACCTGCTCAATTGAAAACAGAACAATTGCAACAATTACGATTTGCAATGTATACTCGTACATACATTTCACATAATTTTTGTTAATTATTTGATGTTAATATCATTATTAATCGATATATTATATTTGTTAAAGGTGCAGTATCCTTATTATAAACAAAACACTTATTAAAAACAATAGTATTACGTATATTTTTCATTAAATTAAATTACAGAAGTCACTTAAATTAGCGAGAAGAATTCGAGAGAGTATTATTGTTGTATTTACTCTATCAGTGTCGGTTTTCCTCTCGTTATCGTTATTATTATCGTCGTTATTCGCACAACCATTATTACGCAGCGAATCAAAGTTTTCGAAAACAGAGGCAAATTTGTTGTCGGATTAATTATTCGATTTGAGGCGCGGCGAGTTTTCTACATTTACGAATCGCGCCGAATTAAAGAGCATATATACACATCGTATCATACACGCGCAACCGGGGAATTCCCTTTTTTTTCCCTCACACGACAGACCACCGTGTCAGTGTGTCGACGCGCTTAATTGGCTCGTTATATTAATTGAATTTCATTATCCGTCGGCACGACAATGAACTACGTCGTTCAATGAACGAGAATGAACGGGCCGAGCGGTCGCATTTTCCGTGCTTGATTACCGAAAAACGTTTCACGCCCGTTTGCTGAGTCGGCGATTCAAAAAACGCAGACAATCCGAGCGGCACAAATCGCCTGGCCGTTTTTCGTTGTGAAAATATTTTTCGGCGTAAAATGTTCCGCATATCGTTGATTAAACTTGGCTAATTTTTCTTACCAACAATTAAATACAATCAACATAAAATAGGTTTACGCGGAAACTGTAAATCGAAATTTTGAACGCAAGGGATTTAGTTTTGAATTGGAAATCAAGTGTTTTATAATTATCTATTTCTTTCAGAGTTACTTTTGATATACTTAACGCAACTTTATCCCTGTTACCACTGGAGAAGAATGGAGAAAGGGTTTAAAAATAGATAAAGAAAGATACAATAATATCTTATAATAAAAAATTTTTGAATTTTAATGAAAATGAAATTTAACAAAATATTACTAATAAATTATTTACATTTCTTTCAAACTAAATCGAGTGAATTCTTTGTACCTGAAATATGTAAGTTAACGTAAGTATATATTTCTCTCTCTCTCTCTCTCTCTCTCTCTCTCTCTCTCTCTCTCTCTCGACGATACCCCGATCTCATTGTTATACCATAATACAAATTATTAGCTTCCTTATAGCTTCCACGTCATAATTACAAACACGACTGAAAAAGCCTGCTAAGTTAATTACTTCGCGCTGGCGGTTCGGAACTTGGCGTCTGTTTTCCACCAACATGCGCCGTCTTTGCCATCTCTCGCAGAGACCGATTTATGTGGTTGACAGCAACTATTGTGCGCGCCCGAGGCTGTCATTGTCCATTCAAACAAATTGACCGCCGACCGACCGGTCGGTCCATTGAGCAATCTACAGGGAAAAGGGAGAAAAATGGCATCACAAGCACGGTCGACGCGACGCGCCAGCAGATGTGATGCAAGGAAAATCTCTAGCATCAGAAATTCCCTCGCTGTCTTATTATGGGACCTTCCCGCGGATCGTAAATCTCTTCCCGCGATCGGCGAATCTCGTGCACGCACGAATAAACAGTTGCTAACAAAACGAGAGGACCCAATAGTTTCACCCGCGAGGTTTACAAAATATCGCCCTTTGTGCAGCCGAAAAGGGAGAATCTTGTCGCTATGGTGCAGCGAATCAATCTTTCAATCGCTATGAATAGCGTTTCTTACAGACGTATTTTCAAATCGGTTCTTTTCAATGTAAGCAAGAGTCAAGAGTGTAAATGAAACATAGGTGCTAATAGGTTTGTTGTTTTTAACTGAATTTCTTTCGTCTCCTCTTTTTTTCGATGTCGAAAAAAAGCAGATAAGATAAACCGTACAGAAGTTCAGCTGAAAAGAACAAATCCTTTATATCTTTATAGTTCTTTGATAAATTGGACATTTTACAAAAATGATTTTAAATAGAGCGATAATATGCAATAATGACAATGGTTTCTACCGCAAATGTAGAAAATTTTAAATTTAAACTTTCTTTAGAAATTCATGGATGGATATCATGATTGAATTTAACAAAAGTACAAGTCCCAAGTCGTCTACATTTACGATATTTAGAGGCAGCACATTTTATTGTTGTTCTCCAATTGAGAGAGAAGAATGAAATGGTCAAACCATCATTCATAATCATCAGCCTTACAATCTTTCTTTTCTAAAGATTCTTTTTCAATGCTTTAATTTACACTAGGATAGTAATCGGCAGGAGATGCCAATAAATTTTTTCTGCTATTCGTTTCTGTCCGAATCAGTGACAAGCAGGTTTTTGTCTCCAAAAAGCTAATTCAAACGAGGGATTAGTTTCGGATGCGTCTTCGTATTATACCAATACGTATCGAGAAAAAGGATCGCATGGACCACCCAACATGCAAAAAGAATCGTGAATAAGTAAGTTTCGCACGTGGCAGTACCATGTTGAGGGTATACTTTCTTATGAAGGATCGAGTGTCATGCAATGTGCATTACAAAATTAGAAAAAAAAAAAGAATATCTGCAAGGTTGCATAATGGACACGTAATTTTCACGAAATCCTTGTCTCATCACGAATGAATGAATAATCAATTAATTTAGACTGGTCTCGATATGTGAATCGCAAAGAAATTAAACTCGTCGACAATTGGCCTCGATCGAAATTGCTTTGTAAGCAGTTTCGTAAAATAGTTCCTCAAGTTTGAGATAAAGTGACGTGTTTTTGAGAGCTTTCCAAACTAAAGCAGAGTGCCAGAAAGGAAAGACAAAAGAATCGACAAACCAAAGTTGTAGCTTGGAACAAAATTTTCACGAGTATTTAATATTTTAAGTTCAGTTAAAAAATATATTATATATCGTGTGTGTGTGTGTGTGTGTGTGTGTGTGTGTGTGTGTGTGTGTGTGTGTATCGTCTTTTATTTTAATCTGCAATTTATTTTAAATATACTATTTATTTAGGAATTCGAAATATGGTCAAAAGCGTGTCTTTCACAGTTTGAGACCACCATCAGCGGTCTCTAGCGAGACAACTTTTGGATATAAGGAAAGGACGAACAGGTAGAAATATTAGAAATTGCGAATTTTCACGATTTCGATGGACAGTAGAAGTATTATGATTGTGGAAATTTCTTAATTGTACTGTTAAAATGTTAAATTTTTAACATATTCGAGTGTTAATTTAACATAACGTGATCATGTTATTTACATATTTTGTGTTAAATGGATATTCAATATTTCTTAGTGTTAGAATAACATAATTTATGAATATCTAAGTAAACAAATAACATAAAAATAATATATTTTAAAACGTAAATTCTAAGACAAATTAATAAAATACATGTTAACTTAACATATTATAAAAGTTAATTTAATTGAAAAAATATGCTTCCAGTTTATCACATTTTTTTATGTTAATTTTTTTACATAATATTTATGTTACTTTCTAACATAGTTACCTTATGTTAAATTAACACAAAAATTTGAGTGGATCGTAAAATGTGTTTGGCAATACATAAAATGTATTAAATTTAACACAAATTTTCCATCTATGCATAGTATATCAGTTTGTTTATTTTGAGTTCTATCGAAATAAATCTTTTTATAGTACAAATATCTATCTATAACGTGTCTTTCATTAACAACGAGGAAAAGATTAGCAAATTTTGTTTGTGCGATTTAGGATTTTTTATGTCATCAACACTTTACGAGTTATTCCTTTGAAATCGTTATTCTTCTTCGAGAAATTTATCGATACTAGACGAAAGAGGAGACAGAGTAAGAGAAGAAAGGGAGGGGATGTGTAGTTAATAACCCGTTGCTTGTGACTCTAATATTATGGATATCGTTGTTTGCTCAGCCGCCGAGAAGGGACGAGAGCGAGCCGAGAGGAAACGCGAGAGCTGGCGAGAGCGCGATCGATGCATTTATGCATGACGTGCGAATCGAGCAATAATATTTTCCTTCTCCTTTCGTCCCGCTGGTGACGGAGGAATACGCTGCACACTCCCGCGTGTTTCCACGCAAAGAATTGTACACTTCTGTCGCGCGAAACGGTCTGCGGCAAGTCCGTTGCTGGTGATTTTCAAAGTGGACAAATAGACAAATAGATGGAGCGAATGAATTTATAAAGTAAAGATGTGCATGCCTCTCAGGAATAAGATCCTTGTAAGATTATACATTATTATAATATGAGTCTATGTGAACGAAATAAACTGGATGGTGCATCTGCTTTATAAACGCAAAACGGTGTATCGGCAGATAGAGTTGGAAACAATGCCCTCCTCATTAGTCTTACTTCTCCTTGCCGACTTGTCATTTGAATATCGTCCATTTTCACTCTGCCATTATTTCGCCGATCACGAAGATTAAGCAACACCCGCCGTTTAATTCAATCCAATCCTCCACCACTCGTGACCGCCTTTTACCTCTCTTTCAATGCGCAACACGGACAATAAATATCGGCGTGCTGCTCCGAGCGGCTCCTCTCTCCCTCCCGCGTTTTCCGACGAAGCGAAGTTACCAAGAAGAGACACGAGACGGATGCAGGAGGAGAAAAAGAGGGATCCGCGGGGCGGCGCAGACGGGAAAAGGAGATAACGGGAGTCTTCGCGAGGAAGACAAAGGGCCAGCGGAGAATTAAAAGTATCGCGGACAAAGCCGCGGGACAAGACGCGGGAGCTCATTTGGTGTCTCCCGGTGAATGGGCGTTCATTATGATGCCGCCCGGTACTAACAATCGGGTTCATTTTGTCTCTCCTGCTCGCGGCAACAATGGCGTGGATGGGAGATGGAAGAGAGAAGGAAGGGGGTGGGAGAGGGAGGAAAAGGAGGGTGGGTTACGAGAGACCGCGTCGGGACCCCACCGCCATCTTGACTCTGCCGCGATGTTCTTTTGTAGTCTTATAAAGCAGCCCCGGGGAAGAAAAAGACGTCGGCTTCCTCGAGAAAGGGAGGAAGCACGGCGGTGGAGGAGAGGAGGAAAACCGACGAGAGGAGGGAGGATGGGAGGGAGGGCTCGTGCTTGGAGGTGGAGTGACTACGAGGAGAGAAAGGGAACAGCGGGAGGAACGACTGGGAAAAAGAGGAGGCGGATGAGGAAAGCCGCGCTTCTTGGTGAACGAAGAGGTCGAGCCAAAATGGCGGAGAGGGAAAGGGTCAAACCTGATACTCGTATGCGTGATGAGAGATCCCGCCCTATTCTTATCTCGCGCGAATGATTAGCTGATGCTTGCGGTTTTATAAAACTTTCTTATTACACAAGTCAATTCTATACATTGTGATTTTTTTAATATAGAAAGTTAAGTTACATCAGGTGAAGTGCGTTAATCTGTCATTTCAATATGATTTAATTCTTAAAATGACTAACAAGTGTCACTATACAAATACCTAGCATCTTAACTAAGCCTAATATCTTCAGTTAATATCTTCAGTTACTCTTATAGCTATGATATTCGTAAAGAACTGAGTTTCATATAATCTATCTATAATAAAGCCAAGCTTTTTTTTGTAGCTCGAGTCAATCTGGCGTCTTTCTGTGTTTCGCAGCGAAGGTAGAAGCAGTCAATAGTTAATCAATCATCGACAGAATCCATCACAATTCATGGCGGTTATACGCGCGGCTATCCTTCCTCCCTTCTGCATTGGCCACGTTTTTCCACCGATTTTCTTTTGTCGCGGGGACTGAAGGATGCACGTTGTCAGAAAAAAAGCGTCATGAATCCAAAAGTACCGACGCGCAACGGAAGCTGCCTGCTCTTCGCATCACCTTTTCCTAGACGCGCCGTAGCTAATCGCACGAAATCGAATCGAAAGTGATCGATACCGTCCCCTATAAAGCCGCGAATGACCATGAATTACCGCGTCTGCGTTACCTGAAGGCGAGCTGCGCGAAGAAGGGTGACATCGGGACCCCAACAAATTGATATTGTCCTCGCAATCTCTAATAAATTGTTTTTCGCTGGCATAAAAGACACTTTGTTCTATTCAAGTCGGGCTGCTCTCCCTTCGAAGAAGGAAAAGCTAGGTCAATGAAATTTCAGTGCGTATCCGACATGCTTCTTGCCCCACTCTCAGTTTCGTGACATGCCCAATTCTTACTAAGAAGTGTTTGATCGTTTACAGCGATTAGCAAATCGAAAAGCAAATACAGACTCAGTGAATTAAAAATTTCAAACCATGTAATAAATTAGCTAGATTAGGCAAATTAGCCAAAAAAAGGAGTTGATACTAACACAATGTATTTCCTATATAAAATTAAAATAAAACATTCCAAATGTTTCGATCTCACATTAGGCTCAGATCAATTAAAACTAACAGAATACAGAACTCAAGGTTATATTAGCAAATTGAAATTAAGTTAAAGTTCTACCTGCAAGAAAAGTGAAAAATTATAGCAATGCTGTAATTTATACACGATTGTGTTGGAAATGCTACCTATACACTCATACGATTTCCCAATCCATACTACTGTCAACTTGAGATTTTCTCTAGTATAGCCTCCAGACACCGGTGATACTCTTTTTATTCATACTTGTCGGGAATCCTATATGCAATTTCCATTAATTTCACCGATATCAGAGACAGGTCGGGCAACAAGGTAACTTCATTAGAGAGTCCGGGCGACCGATGAGGAGGATGCCAACGCCGCCGCTGTCAACACCGCCGTTCACCCTCTAAAACGAATATAGGCGCGACGCGGGGGGCAGCGGGGGTGGATCCGAGGGAAAAGAATGACGGGCTGTGAAAACCGTACAGTCACGTTGTTATATTGGCCGGTAGCCTCTTGGCGAGTGTGCAGCCGCCTTCGATGCCAGTGCCGATGCCGATGCGAGGGGCCGCCGCTAGTACCGGTTGCTCCGTGTACCTCCCCCTTCCTCCCCGCGTCGCCTCTACCCTACACTATAGTGTGATTAATTCTATTTACCTGCGGCCGGTGCAGCGGCGGGTACACCCGTGCCGTAATTTATCAGTTTGTCGGGCCTCATTGTCGCCAGCACGGCTCGTTGCTAATAGTCGGCCATTCAGGAATCGAGAGGAGCCATCTATTCTTATTACGAGGGCCGTTGTCCGACGGTTCAAGACACCGCAGCACACAATTCCCCCATCCCAGGTCTCCTCGACTCCACCTCTTCCCCCTTACCGACCCACCTCCCTCTTCTGTTTCGCTCTTTCAGTATAATAAGCGTTTGTTGATGCGCGGGGTATTCGGTAATTGGTGTTAAAAGCCAGAAAAGAACGGATTCTTTTCTTTGCTTTGTGCGTATATAATGATTTGTGCAGGAATGTAAAATAAATATTTTTCTCATCCTCATTTACCTTTCAAATTATAAGATTGATTATGACTTAATCGCGCTGAAAGTTTCTACTTTAATCAAGCTTCTTAACCAAGCATTCTTATTTTCCCTATCCGTGATTCTCAAATTGTATTATTATTATAAGCTGATGGAAGAGTTTTGTAGCCATTAAAAATGCTTTAGACGCTAACGGGGCTCAGTTCAGACGACAAAACATGGGACGGGATCGGCGTAATTCCCCGGCTGTTTGTCGCATCGCCCCGTGAAATATTTTCACCGGAAGCCGGAAGAGCCGCTAAGCCAGACAAGATACTCCGGGAGGGTGACTGTCCCCGATACTCTCGCCCCGTACACACCGTAATCGATTAGGCCGCGCGCACGGGCATGGGAAGATTTAGTAACTGAAACAGATGGGGAGTTTCGGACGGACGATGTCACCCCTTGTCTCCTATAGTCATTAGCCCTGGCCATTGTGGATACCTGACGAGGTTGCCGTGAGAGACCCGATCGGTACCGATACGCAAATCGATACCGTCGCATCAATTCGACTTAGGGTGCGTTCGTTGAACACCCGGACTGTTTGTATCGATTCTCTAATTAGAATCTTCAGAAAATTGAAGTTTTTTTTTATCATGTTCGAAACCTTTTCTTTGTCAAGATAAAGTTGATAATAGGTTAAACTAGGTCGCTATATGAATAACAACAAGTAAGAAGCGCCAAATAAGATTGAGTTTAGATCTTGATACCTAACATTTCTATGTAAATTTTAAATATATTTTTCAATTAAATAAACTGCGTGTCGATTACTATCAGACTTAAAATGCAATCATAAACTGAAATAATAATATCATACATTTAATTGTCAATCGTCAATTCAATAATGCGACTAATAAGCATCTTAAAATACTGATAAGAACTTATTATAAAAAATATCATCTCAGCCAGGATTTAAACCTATTTAGGTTTTTAAAATATTGAATTTATCATCAATAATAATGTGCAATAATATAATTCTGGAATGTTTCATATCCTAGAAATTTTCAACATTGGTCTCCTAGGAATATTCAATAGTACACCACGAGTGTCGAAAGAGTTCAAATATTTTACATAAATTTATATTTAACACAATATCAACGAAGAACAATTAGCCAAGCACGAAGTTGATGCTTCTCTCTAAAAAAGTTGCTTAGCTTATCGTCCTTCGTTGATGTTGTGTTAAAAAATTTTAATTCTCTGAACTATTTATTTGTTATTATTATAATTTTATATTATGTTGATCATTTGTCGTTAGCGTCCGTGAAAACAAGGTCGTTCCGCGAAGTGCATCCACCCTCGTTCGAATCTTGCTGCTACCCTCGTCTTCCCGTTGAGGGATGTCTCCATGGTGGCGCATTATCATTGTGCATTGGAGGAGAGGGTCTAATCTCCAACCCAGAGTCATTCCCGACATTCCATGGTGCTGTGCGAAATTCCCAGATGCATTGCTGACGCGTGATTCGCCTTTCAGTACACGGTTTGGCTGATGCCACAAAGACAAAAAATAATTTCGTTTGGGAAATACGGGAAACAGATTATGAAAAATAAAAAGTGATAATTTAAACTTTATTTAAAAACAAGTTTTTGTTTCAAAAAATGTTGAAAATAACAAAAATACTTCTTCTTCAATTTACTAAAAAATCTAATGCTACGTAAATTCTATCAACAGATTGCATCCAGCGCGAAAAATTTTCGGGATATGTATTATGGTATTTCGGAGAGAAAAAAGTGATTCTTTTGTCAAACTATGTTATTAATTGTAAACGTGACATACTGACTCAATACGAAGTGCTTTTGTGAATCGATCTTTCGCGTTCTCGAATACCTAATTCGAATTGTTCTAATCTGACGTTTTATGCGCCAATTTAATAAATGACAAGCGGGCGATTCTCTCCCTCTCTTACGTGCCGCTGATTACATCGATTCAAGCCTAAATCGATTCATCGAGTCTTTCGATCCGCATCTGCTTTCGACTACACCGAATTCTTCATCAAGCGGGAGATCCGACGATTTTCCTTCTAGTCATCATCCTCTCTTCATGGTCATAGTGATGATCCGCACGATCATGCCGCGTCCACACGGCTGAATTCCCGACTGAATCCTATTCGCTTGACCGAGTCGCGTCTTAAATCACATTCTTGTATCAGAAGCGGATACACCCTGAAGCTAATGAAGCTTAACGTTGGAATCAAAAACATTCATTTCTCCTCATCTTAATGTTGTCCGAACGTCACAAAAGTCCGCTTTCTTGCGACACGATTAATAATTCAATAAAATCATTCAATCCTGATTTTTGTTTGTTATCTTGGATGCAAACAATGTATCTTTAATGTAATTTCGGAATACGAAAATAGTTCCAAAAACTCAAAAGAATGTCTGAAAGACTTTCTTCGTATCTGCCTTCATCTGACTTTATTTAATCCTGTTTCGTTTGCGATTTCTATTTAAAATCGATTTTTCAACCAGGTACAAAGATACAGTAAAAAAATTGAAATTGAATTAAAATTAATCGACAATCCTTATCAATTTTCATCGTCGCCCGCACCACTCCACCCGAACGCTTTGATAAAATGTCGGCGACCCATTCCCAATATTCACATTCACAAATTCGAAAAACTTCTCTTGAAACTCCAATCGGGAAGAGATACTTTCTGCGTAGATACACGGTGTCCGTGAAAAATCACCGAGACACGCGACATAGTGGATCCCCCTTCGCGGCAGCGTGCACGCCGAAATCGCTATATCCGCGATACTTATAATAGCGTTATCCCCCTTCTCCCCCGTCGCCCACGTTCACCAGCTACCATTTCTCCATCCTTACTCCCATCCTCCAACCGCTCTCTTTCTGCCGGTGTAATTTATCACCGCTCATAACAAGGAGCCGCAAGTTTGTACATATTTCAGTCTCGTAGCCACCCATCCTACTGCTCTCGTTCCGCACCCCGTTATTCTCCCTTTCCTCCTTCCGGCTTCCACTTTCCTTCCACTCCTCCTCTTGTCGCGGTATCTTATGTCCTTCCGCTCAATTCTAAGAGAGCAACTAGGACGGACACTGCAGAAAAAAGAGCTTCTGAAAGATCCTCGTGACAACTTATTTATGTTTATTATTAAAGTAAAAACAAAGTCGTGAGAAGATATAAAGTACCGCAATTATTAATTGAGATAATTAGAGAATTATCTTTGTTTAATAGATCATTCTATATAATTGAAATCGAGCAAAAAATTGTTAGATATCAAAGAGAACTGCATAAAGAATTAAAAACCTTATAAATCAATAAGCAATTTTTTTAATGCAAATAGGGCATTTGTGATGCAGACGTCGGCACTGGCGGGAAAGGGTAAAAAAACGAGTAGAGGTTTGCGGGGAGAGGGAATAGCTGAGGGGTGCCGAGCGGAGACGTTATTATTTATACGCGCCATTATACGTCAGCCGGGAGTCGCGGGAATATTGTTCAAGACATCCCGCGCATACATTACGCGCGCAAGCGGGGAGGAGGTGGACGAATAGAAAAGGGGTGGTCGTCGTAGCATGGCAGGTTTTTATTACCGCGACCACTTATTTGTTAACATAATATACACATTACGGGGCGGTGGCTTCATGGCAGCACGCGCCACCCTGCCTTCGATATGGTAGGACGAAGAGGGAACACTTCAGAGGGGGTGGCTTTTAGACACGGTGGACGATTTTTCGCGTGTGCCACCCTCTTTTCCTTTCCGCGAAGCTACTTCAACCTCCTTATGAGTTGTCGCTTTTAAATTAAACGGACCCTCCACTCCCTGTGATTACATCAATATCGAAGAATATTGTCTCTGTGAAGTATTTTCGTGTAAGAGATAAATACACCCATCTAGAATCTAAGTTGAAGAAATTCTTGGAGAGATTTCTGATTCTTAGATCTTATTCTGTAGATAAATACGATGACTTTACGTATTTCTTTTCTTTGCAGGACCCTTTGAATGCTATGCTTTCATTGACTTATTCGAGTCTACATATATTGATGGATAAATCAAGAGTTCGGGGTCGAGCCGATAAATTCTTCCTGCGTTTAGCATAAACGTGAGCGACAATGATGATTCGTCAGAAAGCTCCATTCGTCAAGACTCCTCCCACGCGAGGGTCAACTTGGATCGGGGTCGAGGCAGATAGGGCCATGAAAAATTGCGAAATCAAAACAGTGCGGCACGATAATCGTTAGGAGCTCCCAAGAATCACGAATAAACATTCGTTATCCTTGCACAATGGTCCGCACAATGGGTTTCACACACGCTTATGATGTATTATGGGAGAAAAGCGGAAACGTATGTTTTTACCCCAATTTCCCCCGTTTAGTAGCGTTTAGTTCGCTCCACTGGCTCGCATTTATTTTTCCTCCCCTGCCTCTTTCATTCCTGACGAGCACCAGTCTTACCCTCTACCTTCCTGACTTTTCGTCATTCTTTCTGCCGGAAAAAGCGCAATGTCGTAACGACCGGATACTCAGATCTTTGAATTTTAATAACCTTGGAATCTGTCTGGGTGCTTATATTTCTTGTTATTAAAATTCTTAAATACTTCCTGACGCTTCAGCTTTTTATGTAAGGTTATTGTTTTCAAGTTGTCTGTTTAAATATCAAGATATTGAGTTATAAATGTTAAAATTAGTAGATTACGATCTACTATTATTAGTAGATTTTAGAACTAATAGATCTATTATTAGTAGATTTTAGAATCAATAAAGTTTAGTTTTTAGATCCTATAGGTATATTTATTTCATTAACTTCGAATATTCTTATTTATTTGGTTTTTTTTATTATTAGAAAAGTAAGGTATAGTTAGATCTAGTGTAGGGTACTCAAAAGACTAGTTACGGACAAAGCATTATATCCTTTGTCCCTTTCCCGCACCCTAATGCAAGAGTGTGCCATTCCACTTCAACGGTGACATTTATCATTCGACGTAGTCGACGTAGCTGTTGGCATCATTGTCGTTCGATATTATGGCTGTTAACGGGGACGTAATGGCATTATCTGGCCATTGTCCGACATATGATATACCGTACATGTTGCGAAGGGGTGTGGGGAATACTAATTCGCGAACACCAGACAGCCTTGTCTCATCAATGGGATTTTGGTATCCTAATTTGGTAAAGGATGCTTTGCTCGATGCTTTGCATAACATTTCTTTGAACTTCTCATTTAGCCATTCATGATGTGCTACGCGCAATGTACTTAATTTTCCGCGCAAGCTAATGTAAGTAAAATATTTGCCTCGTTTCACGAATTATCATATTGTTTCCTCTGACATGCAAGTCTTTATGCTGAAAATGAAGTCATAAACACAAGATATAGTCTGAATTTTTTGAAATTTCAAATGTCAAAAGTTTTTTCAAAATATCTAAGCTTTGGAATCTTTTATTGAAAGCTTTAGCACTTTTTATATTTTTTAACTTTTTGTTTTAGCTTTGCTTAAGGCATAACACCTATGTAATCGGCTGTAAATAAGATCTACGTTTGGGAATTTTTTTTTGTTTAATGAATCGTGCTATTAAAAAATGAGTTTTATAACTTTATTAAGCATGTAAAAAAGTACAAAAAATAATTTTATTTATCAAAATGGCGGATCTGCAGCAGTGTGATGGAGACAGTCGAAATAGCATGGTGTTCCGCGGCTAATAGCACAAGTGTCGTAATTTTTGGTTTAGAACAAAAAAGCAAATATTTTTATTTTCTTTACTCAAATATCTACAGAAATACGTAGCCTTTTTTTAAAATATTGATTTTTGACAAAATGGCGGAAGTATAAACAAAAAGTTTCATTTTCGTCAAAAAATAGTCGAGTAAAATCAGCTGTAACTCAAAAATTTTGTAACTTATCAAAAAAATTCTACGTATTTCTTTAGAAAATGTGATTTGTTAAATACTATTAAAATTTGAAGTGAATAAGTTAAAAATTATTTGAGTTCTACTGCAAGCCAACTTAAAAAATACTGTTTTGAGAAAAACGCATTTAAAGTTTTGAATGTGAATGCTTTTAAGTCAACAATTGAATTTTTAGGAGCCTATAACTTTCGAAAAAAATTATGTATCGCAATAAAACCACTTGCACTTCATTTTTGAGATCCTAAAGTGTATTTTAAAAGGAAAAAAATCGATTTTTTGAAAATTTTACATAGGTGTTACTCCTTAACTTTATTTAGAAACTATGAATATTTAGAACTAAAATATGAAAATCTTTTTCTCCTCCTATATTCTACTTCGAATTTTTCGACTTTATATTTCTTAATATTTCTTGTTTCGTTCAATAATTTCTCCACAGTAATTTATAGTGCGCAATCAATCATAGTGTTTTACTTTCCAAATATTGAGACACCAGATTAAATATACAGAATTTAGGCGGTATAACTCGATAACTTTATGCTTATATATTCAAAAACTAAAAAAGTTTCGACGATTTGGTATTAGAATTTTCGTCTCAAAATGATCTCAGGAATCTTCTCTTAAGCGTTGTTACAGTCTTTACCGAACACCCTGTATATTTAGATATATCAATATATAATATATATATATATATATA
>NW_017257602.1:140189-161471 GCF_001594055.1 Mycetomoellerius zeteki
AACAATTGAATTTTTAGGAGCCTATAACTTTCGAAAAAAATTATGTATCGCAATAAAACCACTTGCACTTCATTTTTGAGATCCTAAAGTGTATTTTAAAAGGAAAAAAATCGATTTTTTGAAAATTTTACATAGGTGTTACTCCTTAACTTTATTTAGAAACTATGAATATTTAGAACTAAAATATGAAAATCTTTTTCTCCTCCTATATTCTACTTCGAATTTTTCGACTTTATATTTCTTAATATTTCTTGTTTCGTTCAATAATTTCTCCACAGTAATTTATAGTGCGCAATCAATCATAGTGTTTTACTTTCCAAATATTGAGACACCAGATTAAATATACAGAATTTAGGCGGTATAACTCGATAACTTTATGCTTATATATTCAAAAACTAAAAAAGTTTCGACGATTTGGTATTAGAATTTTCGTCTCAAAATGATCTCAGGAATCTTCTCTTAAGCGTTGTTACAGTCTTTACCGAACACCCTGTATATTTAGATATATCAATATATAATATATATATATATATATATTCGTTCTTATCGGTAATTTTTAGTTTGATTTTGGCAAGCATCTTTCATGTATCTAATATTATGTTAACATTGTTAATTTTTTTGAATAGTTATAGTCATAAAAGTTGCGTAAAATTAAAAAAAAAGTTTCTATAAGATAATAAAAAGCATTTCCTCGTAAAATTGTCATATTAAATTTTATAACATTTAAGAATGTATTATTAACAATGTTTTACAGTTTGTGAGTTTATGAAAACATTCGCATTCTTCACAGTTCTTGGCATGTTAAATTGTAACGCTATGTTCTATTGATATAATCATGTGCACGTGTCTAATATCCTTATTCCGGTTTATGTAATATACATATTCCGATTAGCGTGCACGTGTAATACGGGTGCACTGTGTTGTAGCGTGCGTGGGCGCGGATCGTAATCATCCAAATGCTTTCGGTTCTATCGCCTATCTCTTTCTACATAAATCATAGACCACGTGTGGCATAACTATGTTTATGAGATTGTATTGCTTTCTATATATCAGCGTCGATTGCTATTCATTTAGCCATCATTGAAATAGATATCATTTTGCATTATGAAAAGTTAGATCATTTCGAATGGAATGAGAAATATTAAAAGTGAGTATACATCATGGCTGAAATACTCGAAGAAAAAGAATATCGAAATTCTAATTCCATACTAGTATTGAGAGCAATTCATTCAGCTGTCAATGGAATTGGTATCATTTGTTTGCGCCATGAAAATTTAGATATTCGAATGGAATGGGAAGAGAATATATAATGACTGAAATAAATTAAAAACTTGAAATCGAACATTTGAAGAGAAATTTCGAAATCCTAATTTTAAATTTGAATTTTAAATTTTAAATAGCGGAAGTTTAGTTAAGCTATTTAAAGCTAATTAAATCTTCAGATATAATTGTGAGCTCCAACATTTTTTTTGTCATAGACTTTCTACACTATTAAAGTTACAATGTCAAATTATATTTAATTTGAATTAATTATTTTTATAGGTCGCTATTGCTTTTACTCAATATGTCATTATTTAACACAATGAAATTTATCTCAAGAAAATGTATTTTTTACTTTAGAGTTGATTGTTAATAAGTATATATGGACGTTGTTTATTTTGAAACTAACCACAGAAATGGACTGATTTACATTTTAATCCATATGACAGTTAAAAATAACGAAAACGAAATGTTATTTTTTAACTCAAGGGATTGGATTATTATCGTTGTGTTCCTTTGATATCTATCAGTGTAAAGAGAATTTTTCAAATTTTATAATATAATTTTAAGATTTAAAAGTATCCACATATTCAAATCTCATTACAAGTTGTTTTCTATTAAACTTGTACGAGAACGAAATGGGTCAGAGTTAGTTCCATTTGCTTTATGAATCTACGAGATTTCAAAAACATTGGAGAGGGGTTGCAATTACTCCCCAGCCAGTCCTTTGACTGAGTAGAATTGAAGAACTGCGCTACTAGGACACGTGGCGTCGGTTGACTTTCGGGTCCCATTAGCGCGATCGCGTCGCGTCGCGTCGCGTCGCGTTACGTCGCGACGATGTAGCGCAGCGCGTGCACGCTGTCATCCGTGAAACGCGGGACCGCTGTTGAACCTCCTTGCGGTGAGTGGGCGAGGGTGAAGCCGAGTGCTCCGTAATGGATGACGACGGCACAGAAGGGTGGATGAGCGATATATCGTTGGGCTTGTCATCGCATGGCTACGAGCCGCGCGAACAATTACGCGTGTCGGATAGCGAGCGTTCACAACTCGAAATATCGATGGAATAGCAAGGAAGTTAATAGGATTATTAGAAGACAGCTGAAGACAAGTATTAAAACTTTCTTTCACGAAACGATGCGAGGAAACATGGAAATTACGTTTGCAAACTCAACCACGAAGAAAAAAATAAAACAAAAAAAGTACAACGAAAAATTAAGTAGAACGAAATAAAATTAAAAGTTTACCTTACGCTGATTTCTGACAGAAATGCTTTCTCGTCTTCTAATTTTGTGTTAATATGATTACCAAAAAGTTTCTAAATAGTTCTTTTTATCAACATGATTTTTACGTACAAATTTATTCAGAAACAACAATTATTTTTTTAAATAAAGATCATTATATTCAATAATAATGACTATTCGTCATCAATCTGTATCAAATCCGATTACTAACAAACTAGTGGCGAATGGTTATTAAATATGATGGTCTTTATTTTGAGGAATAATTGTTGTTTCTGATTTTTGTAAAAACCGCGACAACTGATTCAGAGCTTTTTTGAGAACCTATTATTTGCAATAAACATAAAAAAAAATAATAAAAGATTCATTTCTAATTCATTATATTCAAGTGGATATATAATGCCATTCTCTTACTTCAAAAGTAATAACTAAACAATTTTTTAGTTATTACTTTGGAATGAGTTAGGCAAACATTACTCTATCAATCATCAAAATGAACTAATTTAACTTGTTAAAAATCATCAGAATCATCACAACTCGAAAAGGGTGGTTTTTTAAGAGCTGTGAAACAAAAATGACAAAAATGATATTATAATAAAAATGTATACACTTTTCTTTTTACCAATATTATCTGATTAATCAATAATTTTCTGTTAAGTTAAAAAATAACTTTTTCCTTTTCTGAGAAAAACTTAATATTTTGCGTCACTTTTGAAGTAAGGGAACAATATGTTAACTGGTTTCATATTGTGCGAAGTTCAAGCGCAATCTCTTGATAGCGGATTGAAAAAGACATCAGATCTCGAAAGGGGGAACTGCGTGCAGACGAGAGATTCTCCAAATCTCTTGGACTTCTTAAGCCAAAGAGTGCTTTAATTCGTGCAATAATAAATGTTTGCGTTTTGCATGTATCCATGGGTGCCTGGATGCGTGGCATGTGGCAGGACCAGTATTTGTTCAGGCACGAATGGCAAATAGAACTGCGAGCCCGAGACGTGTACCGTCCCTCCGGTTTTGTCATACGTATACGCTTTGCATTATACTCGATGCACTCATCGACTCGCGCCAATGACGTAAGAATATTTTCTACTCGAGAAGGTTTAGCTAGGAACAGCTGTTTCTCTTTCTCACATGTTTGAGACGTAAATTTTGAGAAGAGTTTAGGGGTATCGAGAATGTAGGTTTTTATATGAAGCAAAGGATTAAGTGCGTGACTTACACTATTATCCCATTGGCAAAAAGGTGTTTAGCATTCCTGACTCTAATTACGTAGTAAAATAATTATTAAGAGTTAAGAGTTCCGTTTTTATAGTTATTATTGCTACGATGCTAGTAATAATAATAGTATTTATATATAACTAAATCAAAAAATATTACACCGAAAATGATTATAAATTATAAATATAATATTATAATTTTATAATAATACAAATATACATTAATACGAAATCCCGAATTCAAAATAAAAATCAAAATTAAAAGGGGTGTTGATAAGCACATGCAGTATATAGTTCTATAATAAGAATACTTTAATAATGCAAGATTAACGACATACTATATATATTATAAGTAAATAAAAAATCGCAAAAAATTTGTATATATCGGGAATCTTTGTATTATTAAAGTATTTTTAGATGTTATAAAATTATACACCACGTACTAGCTCTTAATGACTTTTTTAATTTTGATTTTTTTTGTATAAATTATAATTATATAAATTACATAATAATTATAATAATTTTTTTCAGTGTTTGCGACAAATTCAATCTTTCGAAAAAGCTCTTAAAAGTGAGGTAAAAAATTCATTCTGCAATCTCTCTCTGATTAAAAAGGTAAAAGTACCTAATTATCGTCGAAAAATGGAAGACCTGAATTCCTCGAGTTGTGGTGAAACACGAGTTAAGGAGTATGTAGGAGGAAAAGAGGACATGGGAAAGGGAAAGACACAAGTCGCGAACTCGTGTAAATGCGGCAGAATGTACTCGTTCATTTCCATACATGCCAGCGGCATACACCATCCTACGTCCTCTTCGGCACCCTCCTACGCCGCCAGCATTCCCCGGCTCCGAGTGCGTCGGAGACGTAACACAGTAGCAGCAGGTGCTTCAGATCGGAGGCGTCTGGATACAACTCGAGTACTATGTTCGGCGAAATCGTCTTTGCCGATTCCAAAAGCGGTTTCTCCCAGCTTAAAAGAGCCATGGATCCAAGGTCTCTACGCATCGCGATATTCTGCACACGGCGCGGAACTTCGCTCGATCGATCGTAGTCGCCAAAGTTCTGACGATGGACGTACTGTAGTAGACACAAATCTGTGGTATCACGAAAACCGCGTTTAAGGATCCGTGCTATGGATATGCAAATTTTCGCAGTGTCAATTTCATGGATTCTAGATTCTAAAGTTTTATAGCAATTAAGTTATTAAAACGTTACTTTAGTGATGTTTAAAAGCTTCGGGCTTGTAAAAAAATTTTAGAAACTTCGGAAATACAATTAAAACATTTTACAAGCTAATCATTTGAAAATATTTACTTTAAATAACGTTAAAGTTTTTAAAGATAATTAAGAATTTACTTAAAAAATTTTGAGATAATTTAAAGTGTGTAAAAGATTAATCTAAAATAATTTACGAAACTTAAAGTATTTACAAAAAAAGACTGACTTTAAAATAATATAAGAAAACCGAAGATTTTATTATTTCCATTGCATCTGGAATTTTTAAAATGCTCTTAAATTTTAAAATAAAGCTAAGTTAACTTTAAGTTCACCCACGAACAGTATGCGACAATGCCACCAGATGGATGCGGCGGTGTTCTCCATATAAATAAAATCCATATACGATAGAAAAACTGCATAGCATTATGAGATTTTTCATTCATTCTAATAAAATAACTTTTGTAAAGGCGAATTTTCTTATAAATAAAGAGAGCTTGCTTTGAAATGTAGACAAATTTATGATTTTATAATAATTATTGTATACTATAACATTATCTTAAGGAAAAACTTTAAAATTGTTGATATTTGCTCTTCATCTTTTAAGATTACAAAGTGTCCAAATTTATCTTCATATCATAGATTATCTCTTAAGTTTTTCAAATGTTTTTTAAGATAATTTTCCACCCCTACAGAGATCTCTTGCATGAATCATCAAAATATTTTGTTCTCGCTTTTTATCGATAATTATGGTTTTCCGTCGCATTTTAACGGTGGAAAACAAACGTCCTTTCGATATGCGAGTCGACGGGGGTGGACGGCGCTTGTTGTTCGGTAGAATTAGAAGTGCACCCGTCCTCATTTGAAAGCAAATAGCACTCGACCCGCGCTCCTTTTCACGAACAATGGAGATGTTAAGCTAACAGCACACCCGGCAATTGACACAAGTGCCGGCCGCGACTCGCTCTTTTTACGCGTGGAAAACTTTCCCGAGCGCCTGTTTTTCCCTCTTTCTCACCCCCCTAGCCACACAGTCTCGTCCCGTCCTTGTTTGCCACCGTTCCCTGTCTCGCACTCTCACCGATATAGCTTTTGTTTCTCGTCTGCACCTTTCGTCTTTCCCCCTTTTTACACTATGCATCGAAATGCACTCGGAGTTCGATGCACCTTCATCATCGCTTTATTGTCGCAGGTGTGCGTATTATTTTCAAACAGGAAAAACAAGCAAAGCGAGGAAGACGTGTGATGAATAAGGGGTTAAATGGGGGGGGGGGGGGGAGGGGGGGGGGGAGGGAGGGAAGGAGGATGCGGCTGTCTCCAAGTTTTAAAGATTTAAACGATCAAGCATTCAGTATAATTTATATGAAAGCATTTCAAATTCCAAAGTATTATAAGAATTTAAATTTCAAAGGAAAGAAATAAACTAATTAAAAACGTTGATTAAAACGATTTCATATAAAAGTGCGTTCCGTTATTCACTGCAAGTACTGCAAACCGTAGTACAGTTCACGTGTAGGAACTATACATTTTGAGTACTCGCAGTGAACAATGGAACATTTTCAAAATCAAAGTCATAAACATCTTAAATATTAAGTTTTAGAATGTAGTTATATCCATATAACTCTGAAATTCCGAAGCTGCCAAAGCAAAAATTCGATTTTTAACTCGTGAAAGAGATAAGTGAAGTTCATAATCAGTAAAAATGAGGAAAAGGATCAGCGATCAAAAAATACAAGAAATACGCAAAAAAACAAGTAGAATCGTGAAAAATGAACGAGACATTCGAGTTTTAACGACCTTCTCACTTACCGAGTTTTCAAGCCGACGAAAAGCCTTGAAGCATTTGAAAGCGGAAGCGAATGCAATTGCAAGCGGAAGTTTCTCCGGACTCTTGAAGAAATGACGTGAAAAATGCGTCACGAGATTACACAAGGGATACTGCAACCTTTGATCGTTGAGAGATTGTGCAAGATAGAGAAATCGTTTTACATGCATTATAATAGAATGTTAAAGGACCGTTCGACGTTAAAGAGAGGGGATGGCGAGGATGGGAGAACGAATTCATTGTCTCCGTTCTTTCAAGTTCTAGTTTATTACATCTTCAGCGTATTGGCGAGAAACTGGCGACGAGGTAGGGCTGAGGAGTTCAGTTTCGCGTTATGAGTTTCGCAGAGTGAAATCGACGTATTCGACTTTCCTTCTGCATCGTGAATGCGATTCCGTAATATATTGCACGTCATCGAGAAACGGTAAAAGAATAAGAAACGTCGTAAAAGTCTAGAATAAAGATTGCACCGAGAGACGTTTCGAGCTCTTGGTACGGTCTATTCTTTCTTTCTCTGAATTTAGGTCAAAGATCAAAGTGTGACGATCGTCGAGATCGAAACAAATCTGCCCTTTGGGGGTGTATTGTATACGCGAGTGACCGAAGGGCACTGAAACGCGAGCTTCCTGATACGGATATTCCCGGAATGTACGCGAGAGATTCTCGGGTTGGAGAAGCCCACGGTAAGTAAGCCGCTTTGTGGCCTTAACCCGTGGGCTGCTTAAGAGGGTGGAAGTATATTACGGCTGATATTACGGATGAATGCCGGCCGAGAAACAGCCGCCGATATAATCTCGTCTCACACAACGGTAGCGATGGCGCCGATACTCTCGCACGAGTTATCAAACGTTTGCAGAGTATGCATCAGTTTTCCTTTTTGCAAGTCGTTTTTCTCTTTTTATTATTATCTCTAATCCTTCGGAATCGATTCATATATCACACTTCTATTCACCGTGTCATCTAGTATGAAGTTAATCCCGTTTCGACGAAATGTAATTCGGTTGCTTGAATGTTCGGTACCGGTTTGAGGACCATTCCTACTTTGAGAGGATTGCTGCGCGCATTTGAGGAATTCTTTTTATAGTTACTTTGATCACCGATTTGGACGGTATGAATGTCGAGCCAGCGAGTTCTAATACAGGCTTATTCGGATCGTGATCATTAATAACAATAATACGCGACGTACATTCGATGTGCTATCATCGCGGACATTATTCAGGTTGAACACCATTGTGAATAATCCGCGAGATATATCCTATTTAGCTAATTACAGCTCTATTTAGGCTGTGATGACGCTATACTGTTACGCCCTTCTCGTCACGAATTTGCGATGTATTTATGTGCGTTCGTAACGAATTGTTTGCGTTTTTCTCGATCGAAGTCTTCGACGTGCGACAGTCGAAGCTTGTACCCCTCTCTGTCGCGGCGTTTCCTCTCCCCCTACCCCTAAACACCCAACATCCTGAGGGTACACGAGCCTTCGACGATACAATGGCCGTCTTATATGACACCGGGGGATGACACTTTAAATTTAATTTAAACGCGGTATTGTGCCGCCACCACCACCGCCATCGTCGTCCTCGCCCTTCTGCGTGAGCAGAACTGCACTAGTTTCAATGGGGCTCTCTCACCCATTGTAGTTTTCATAATGCGTCTACGCTCTCCCCTCTCGCCCGCCCCCCCCTTGGAAACCCCCGTTCTTCCTCCCCCTTCCGTCCCCCTTTCGGAACCGCGCGCTTTCTCTCTCCGCGACGGATTTTTTTTTCTCCTTGCTTACCCAGAAGACTTTCTTCGTAGGGCGACACGATTCTGTTACATAAATATTGGCTCGATTTCGAAGCGCACACCCTTTTACCAAGCCCCCTTCTCCTCTCCTCCCCCCGTTTCTCCTCCCCGGGGGTTCGACAGTGGTTGCACGGCGCATGAGATTTACGCAAACTGAAACGGCGTGTCGCGGATCCGTTGAAAGCTGTTTAATGTCGATAACGTAATTCGAAATCGAGCGGGAGCGAATTGCGGGGGTTGCGTCCGGGGGTTGCCCCCGTGAGTGACACAAGCGTCTGCTGTTAAATCGTTCCGATGTTAACGGGGCAAGGAATGTGTTAGAAACAGGCCGACATAGCGAAGAAAAATCCTATTAATGCTTAGGGTATGATTAAATTTTTATAATAATTAAATTATCATTTCTGATCTTCGATGAAGAGCACTTCGTTCATTGACGTGATATGAACAAAAAGATCAAATGGGTTTGGGAAATGTAGTGTTTAATTTCTTCAATTCCAATTCGATACATTTTGAAAGTTTTGGAGAAAAAATCTTAAATATCTCTTTTAAAGTATTTAAAACTTTATAAATTGCCTCAATTTGGGAATTTTACACTAAAAAAAAGTAGTAAATAGGAATTTTAAATATACTAGTAAAATTTTAAATAAAGCCTTTTACTTCGATAGCATTAACAAGTCTTATGAAAATTCCAAATTATAAAATATTAGCGAATAAATATTCAAATTCGAAGACATCAGAAGACTACTTACTTTAACTTTTCATATTTTATGTTTCAGATTTCTATTCTTTCTTGCTTTCAAACGTCTGAATATTTCTACCTACTTGGGTATTTCAATAATACGTTACTTATATATTATACATATGCTATGCATGAATTACCGCGCCAATCGCTAGCGAAACACTCGGAACAACGTGATATAAAGCAATATGATAATAGAGCTTATGCGATTCTAGTCGGGCCGGCGCGACAACGCTTCCCTTTGCTTATTCCGAGAGCACGGGCTGCCAATAAATCGCTGCTACTCGGGGCGGTTACATAATAAACGTGCAGATCGCGACGGGTGTGCGAGTGAGGGGAATGACATATAAATCGGTTATAAATTCCGATCCTAAAAATGTCCGTAGTCTTGTCAGAAACGGGGTGAAAATGGGCCAGACTTGCGGGACCTCGATATACGGTAGTCGGTGCAGCGACACGACCCTTCTATTATCTATGCCAATTTACGACTTTTTTTTTAGATCATGCCTCACTCCTTCGGATGACAGTGAGATCTCCATCCTACCAAACCCCCTAAATCCTCAGATTGCAGTACCTGTAACAATGGAAGTAACGTTGCTCTTGTAAGAAACGTCCGGAGTTTAAATATTTAAGTAAATAAAATGAGGACTCCAAGTCAATAGAAACTGATATCAAATACTATATTAGGTTTTTATTGACATTGTAAGTCTTCTTAAATAAGATTATAAGATCTGACCATTGCTGAATTTTAAAAAATAAAATCTTTAAATCCGTCCACTAAACAGAAGTCGAATCGTCGACTGGCGGAAGAAATCGATGTTATGGCGACCGATTTGTCCGACGGTGTTCGACGAAGGTGGAGGGTGGCGAAGGCGGGAACGCAGGAAACAGGTACGATTCCGTCGCAAAAAGGAATGGAACTGACGGAGTAACACATTGTGCTTGGTACAATAGTTGTTTACTGTCTGCATTCCGCGGCCAACAATACGCTGTCAGTTTTTGTCGACTATCGTCGCTACATGCATTTATGTACGTACATATTACAAAGAGGAATGGCAGGGTTGAAATCGTTCGGAACGCTCCCGCATAATTTATCACGTTTGTTCAATCGATTAACCGAAAGAAATGCATTATTTTCTAATCTCAATATTTATAGTTGTGTTCATCATGAAACAAGGTTCCGAAGGTTTTAAACATTAAACGTCAAACAAGCCAATATTTCTTTGTAAAAATAAAAAAATGGTACAAATATTCAATATTAAAGAATATTCGTACTCTTAAGAATAAAAATTTCTAAAAATTGTCAAATTCGCGATTTTCTATTTATTGTTAGATTTGAGTTAGAAAATTTGTTCAAGTTCTCTTCTTTGTTTTAAATTCTTCTTTGTTTTAAATTTTTTGATTTTCAATATAGTAATTAAGCACATTATGTAAATACAAGTTTGCTGTATCTTTTTCAAGCAGAGAAACTGTCTTCAATAGTTGACTGACTTCAGCTGGCGTATAATGCATACAGTTCAGAAATAAATGAAACAAGAGGAATTACAGGCAGCACATAATTCCATATAAATTACTTCTGCCGTTCAAAGCAAGCAGGATTCGTCTCGTCCGAATCGACTTTGGTAGGCACTCCGCGTCGCGGCCGGAAAAGGTAAGAGAACAATGGCGGCGCCGCGAACGGCGCTGCAGACCACTAATTATAAATCCATTGTTACGCTTATTTTTTTGCCCAACGTCATTTGTACGCTCCTAGAAGGCAGAAGAAACGAGAGAGAGAGAGAGAGAGAGAAGGGGGGAAAGAGACGGGCGCCATTCTGTTCGTCGCCTGCTAGCCGTCGTAATGCCGGCATTGTCTTGCTATTGTGGAGACATTGTCGCACGATAAAGCGCGAAGACAAAGCCCATCTACAAAGGTCCTCTTTCGCGTAACAAGCTGTCTTTGTCTTCCGGTTTACTCCCTGCTTCTCGCCTCTTCTTTCCTTATTTTTCTTCTCCATCTCTCACAAAACGAACCTATTTCAAAGATATTCAATTATGCTTAGCTCCCTCCTCGCTCCTCCTTGATCGTTTCGATAAAAAAGAATATTTTTACAAAGATACGTAGGTGATCCATTCTTGGCAAGATTTTACTTGGGTTGAGGCATCTTGAGTTATCGTTGTTAGATGCAAGATTATGATTTTTCATGTCAAATATTGATATATCTGATTAATTTTGATAAACACTGAGAATAGCGCAAAAATGAAAAGTATGATTAGGTTTTCTATTGCATTAAGCATTTTCAGTATAAGGTTTCTTGAGGTTATTACTTAATATATTAGCGCTTTGACACCTACGGATGACTTTTAATTGCACTCAAAGAAAAAGACATAGTGATAGCAACTATAAAGATAATAACTATATAAATTTTATATGTAGAATTAATGTCCATAAATACATTGAAAAAAAATCTAGTTGTAGCTACCAAATATTGAGAAAATAGTTTCAATTAAATGTTGAGGTAATATAACTAAACATAATTTTACCTTTACAAATATTTAATAGGTATTATTAAATGATATTATCAACGGTAATATTTACAACATTTAGTTGAAACTATTTCACTCAATATTTGGTAGCTATAATTAGATTTTTTTTAAGTGTAATTGAATAAACTATTTTATATAGTTGCTATGACTATAAAATAATTTATTCAACTATATACACATTAATTCTGTATATAATATTCTGTGCAATTGTCACCTTTAGTTGCCGCTATATGTTTTTCTCTGAGGCCCATTTTCACAATAAATGGTTATCTAAAGATTAAAGGTTACCAACAGATTCATCAATAAAATCATTCGTGAATTTCTTGGTTACTTTTAATCTTTAGGTAATTATATATTGTGAAATCGGGCCTAAGTGTGCCCTCTCATATTTACAAATACACATATTTCTGTAAATATTTAAAAAGCTTTTGTAAGTTTCAAGTTTCTGAAAATAAATTCGTATTGTAATTTAATAGATATTTTTTCTTCAGACTTCTCTTCCTAAAATTAGATAGTATTTCTTTAATTTTGAGTATTTAAAACAGCGATCATATTGAAAACTTTGTTTCTCCTATCAAGCCTTTGAATCTTTAATACTTTGTACGTGCCAATCTTTGGAATATCGTACATTGTGGATCCACGAAACTCCACAAGTATAGTTCACTTCTAGTTTTATATACGTATACGGAACTTCGAATACGCGCGGACACGTTTGAATTTCTGAAAATTTTTGAGGCATCGATTACACGGGATTCAAAGTTACTGAAATATCTAAGGCGTTTTTTGGAATTTGTCGCGCCGGCAACACGCGAAACCTCAGCTGTGGATACATGCCGTCGTTGCTAGGTAGGGCGAGTAAGGTACCTCGCGTTTTCCCTATCAGGCCGATAACGAGTTAGCGTTCGCAGTGTTGTACGGTTGGCTTGAATGTGCCGCTACAATGTAGCTAACGTTCAGGCATTCAGCGGTAGACAATGCTGCGAACATAATGTCATAATGGAGCGGGGTGCTCACCAGGACCCACCAAGAACACAGCAGATAGAGACAGAGTGAGAGAGAGGTGGTGAGAGACGAAAGGGAGAGAGAAAGAGGAACCGAAAAGAGAGGGAGGGAGGAAGCCAGAAATAGACACAGGGATAGATTGACATATACAATATTTGAAGTGTAGAAACAAGGCCGAACACTGACGGGACACATTTTTCTTTCTGTAATATGACGATAGTGTGATGTATTGCGAGGCTTGCAGAATGCCGATTGGGAATTATTATCGCGAGAAGAATGGACATGTTTATGAACTTGATTTTCGCGCATTCGTTCGCGATAGACGACGGAACAACCACCTTTTTGCAGATTGAATAGCAAAAAACTACAAATCCGATATTCAAATTTTTTTTATTTAAACTCCGTTCTTGATTATGGAAAATGTCTATTGTGGATTATTATAGTCTGGGCGTTTAGTTCATATTTGTGTTCGCACGTCTACAAATCATCGATTGCTCGGCAAGATGGCTACGACATCATCGTCATCGTTCTTATCCAGATTCCTGCGGGAATTTCATCCCCGATCTACGAGGAGGGGATAGACGTGGAAGGAGGAGGGGCAGAGCGGGGGTGCAGGCGCGTCAATTGATGTCGTGCGGTAGGTACCAGGGGCGTCGGCCGCCACATTGTTTCAGCACAATGTCACCCCTCAGCGCCGCACGGCTCCTCCGCGTCCCCGTTTACAGGGGGATTTCTGAAAGACAACCCTCCGCGTAGTCTCGTTATTTTAATCATCCCCCATTTTATACCCGCAACACCCCGATATCGCGGCCCCTTAGCGGTGTTCTTTCGCGATTGCAAACAGCACTCGCGATCATAATCGTTAATAGCGTTTAGTTAGCGGCTTTTTATCCATCGAGAGTGGTATGATAGACGATAACAGCATGATGGACACCAGGATGGATTTATTCCTTTAAATAAAGAAGAATTCCTTAAATGGAGGCTCAGTTTTGTTTGTTATTTATATAGAATAACATTTTAAAATTTAAGACTTGTTAGTACATAGAATGACATTATACGCGACGGTGTTCGATACGTATCATTTATCCGTGTGTACGTCGAAAATTTTTACGAGAATTATCTCGGAAGTAGGACGTTCGTTCTCTCACACGTCTTCCACCTTGTTCCATTTCTCTCCCGGAACGTCTCATTACGCTCGCGGAAACGAATGGATCTCATTACGATTATGAGGGGTAGATCGTCCCCGTCGACATGGGGGTTGTACGACGAGCAACGTAACCGACGTTATTTTTTTTCTCCCCGTTCTCGAAAGCCGGCCGACCGGCTCGAGGCGGGACGGGGGTGAAGGGGAAGCGGGGGAGAATAATTTAAAAGCTGAATTGAATTTTTCGTCCTCGGAGTCCTTCGTTCGGGCATTGGGAGGCGGACAATGGCTCAATGGCGATGTATCAAGGAAAGTCGACTCGCGGGAGAGGCCAGCATTGTATCGGCCTTCCATCCATCCCCTCCTCCTCATTCTCCACCCCCACGAAAGCGCGGAAGCGCGAGCGCACAGTCCTATATCGTCGCGAAAAAATATATACTCGAGAAAGAGAAAAAGAGAGAAGAGGAGAAAAGGGAGAAAGAGCTGCGGATTCCGTCGGAGTTGCACAGCGATCCAGAGACTACGAGCTGCAACTACGGCCGATTTCGGCAATTCATATTTTGTTAGTACCGATTATATGTAGAAGGTCCGTTTTTGATGACATGTTTCTGTATAAACGGCAATGTTGATCCTCCTTCGTAAAATAATCAAAAATAATCTCGACTTAGTTCATGTTTAAAATCAAATATATGAATTCCATGTTTTTCAATAAATAGGGAGAAAAATAATAATTGCTTGATTTCATCGAAACAAACGTAGTTGATGATATTATCCTCGTATCAAAATAGTAGAAAATTCTAAATATGAATTTTGTGGATTAAGAATCACAATAACGGGCGCGAAAAATTTTCAAGAAGGTGCCGTACAAGTCACAGAATTGTAGAAATCTCCAACTAATGTAGCTTTCGAAAGAAGGTTCATGTCAATATCAGGGTAGTATACACCCTCACTACGGCACTGATAATACGTGTGTCCGAAGTTTCTCCGTGGCATAGACACTCATTGGTGTAAGTAACAGTGTACACCGTATTTCGAACACGAGCATACATCCGCATACACACACTATTCGATCCAGTACACGAGGAAGGGACCAGTGTGTTCGTCAGGATCGACGTGGGAGGACATTACCATATCGCTATAGGTCGCCCATTGTCAGGATCCGGCGTAGGATTTGCATTGGATTCGCATTCGGCTACGAAAGTGGATCGCCGTACTTTGTTCTACGAAGATGGATGGCAGCGCTTTCTCTCTTTCCTGCGTCCGGCGAGCGGAAGGGCTGAAGGCATCGGCTTTCGCGAAAGAAGGTCGAGGGAGGTCGCCGCCCCGAGAAACGGGGTTTAACCAAGGCGTTTTGTCCGACGGTTCAATCGAGACAGATAGCCAATGCACTGACGAAGTTTCCTAATTTTGTCAGAAGTACACGAGCCATAGAATTGCGGAAGTAGTTCGAAAAGCGCATGTCACTTTATCGACGAAAAAGAAATTTCCGTTATACGAGAAAGAAATGTAATCGTGCGTGATGTGAAAAATCGTGAATAGAGTTCTAACAACAATTTAACTGATATTCTGCGTTTTTTTCTAATTCAAATTCCAATTATATAATTATCATTAGGCAACATTTTATATAGGAATCCTGGAGCTTTTGTAAATATTTCTGTCCCTTTTTCTTTCTCTATCATAGATTACATATTTAAATATTTTATAATTTTAATATTTATAATTTCAATAAAATGATGATTAAAAAGAGTTAAAGCGTAAATTCCCCAAACTTTCCAATCTCTACCGTCGTTCTACCTTTATTACTCGTCACACTTGTATCTCGAATTTAATTAACGAAGCGGCGCGTCCTGATTTTTCAGGATCGCGCATTCCCGCGGGACAATGGAAGGGAAAAAATTACAGAAGCGTGACGTTCCGTCCGATTTGAAACCAGCCGTCTCTTACCCTTTTCGGAATCCTTTTTAACCAGCGTTTGTACCAACTCCATACCTCTCCACCCCGGCCGTGTCTCTCCTCCTCTGTTCGTCTCCGAGTCTCTCCCTCGATCTCTCGTCGGCATCATCGTCCTCTCGCGCTGGCGCGAGGAGGCGAGAGATCCGGCCACGGAAAGGTACAAAGGGTGGAGACAAAGGGAAGCGCCGCCCTCGAGATACTAGAACAATGGAGACCGAACAATGGGCAGCTGCTGGAAATTCAACTGACGATGAAAAGCGCCCTCTTCGAACGAACTACTTTCCAACGTGCGCGTTTCATCGAATTCTCTTCCGTTCCTCTCGTTAAACTAATTACCTTGGAATTAACAAACGCCTTCTAGAGAGTGTAACTAACGGAAGGTATTCCTTAAAGGAAGAGGATAGATAGTTGTACTGTTCTCGCTTTTTGGTCCAAAAGCTCATTTTTGATCTTGTTTAATGCTGAAGAGGCTTAATACAATGAGCTTAATTAATTAGTTTAATGTTCGATATGATAATCTGATAATGTTCGATATGAAATTTTCATATTTTTATTGTTCATATAAAGCAGAACTCATAGGTGAAGATAAAGGAACAAGCATGGGCAAAAAGATTTCTAGGAAGTCAGGTTATTTTGAATTCTAAACGTGATATCCTTAGAAACCAGTAAATACAACTACCTGACACTTGAAGATCGATCTTACCGAACTATTTTAAAAATCTTTATGTTGATTAAGCATGTGTGAAGGTGTCGATTGAAGAATAGTAACCTAAATCAACATGAAGGTGTTGACTAGGAAAAGATATTGTAAAACTGCAAAATGAATAGATGAAAAGACGAATAGTGAAAAAGGACCTGTATGAATCTTAAACATCTTTATGTTAAGCATGAAGGTGTTGATTTAAGGATAATAATTAAAACCAGCATGAAGGTGAAATGGAATGTAAAAATCAGAATGAACAAAACATGAATAACGAAAAAAGATCAAAGATCTGTTTTCTGTGGCTGAACTACACTTTTGGAACTTAAAGTGAGATAGATATATGTTTGATATTTGTTGAAAACGAGAAAGTGAGTTTTAGAGCAGTCTAGTCTGTTCCTGGCAGGAACAGAAAACAGACCACAAGTTTGTAACGATCAGTACTTTGGTGAAGGCCAAATAGGCAAATAATGTTTTCAAGTTCATGAAAAGAGCAGTAGAATCAGTTTATTATACAGGGTACAAAAGTCAAACAATTGTGGCAAGTGCAATGACCCAACACGTATCTAACAGTTACGCTCAATTGTTATATACGGAAGCCCAAGAAGAAATCCAGTTTGGCGATCAGCGCAAATCGGCGCTGTCAACGGAAAGGTGAGCAACAATGAGGACGAGGACCAAGAAAACGAGAGACGAAGACGAAGGATAAGGACGAGGACAGGCCCCATAGGGCGAGACGTCCATGACGTCGCGCGCACAATGGCTGATGTTCGTCGTACGGGCGCGCTTGTACAAATGCAAAAGCGGGCCGAACACGTGAAATCGATTTCGAGCAAATAATCGGATACTTGGTTCAGGGGCGGACGACGGAGACGGTGTCGCCGTTGCGGAGGGACGAAGTGGAGGTGGGGGGGAATAAAAGGGGAGAGTCGATGCGCGGGGTGAAGCAGTCGAGGGGGGAAAAAGGAGGCGGGGGAGAGGGAGAGGGGAGGAGCGTAGTCGCATAATTCAGAATCGACAAAGCGGCAGATTATGGAAATAGAGTCCCTGAGTCGGAGGCTTCTCTCTCTTTCTCTCCCACAATTCTCCTCCCTTCCTCTCTCTCCCTCACCCTCTTTCTCTCTTTCTCTCTCAGCGTTAGCGCGGCGTTACCATGGCAACCATTGTGGCACTCTCTCTTCCACCTCCATCGTCATTCCACCTTCTCCTCCTCTCGCGTAGCACTCTCCCCCATTCCACGTTGCTCCGGGTACCACTACCGCCCTCCGCGTAGGCGAACAGCTTCGACATCGCCTCCTGTAGGACTCGCAACCCCCTGCCTTCCTCCTTCTCTTCCTCCTCCTCCTCCTCCACCTCCTCCTTCTCCTCCTCCACCTCTTTCTCGTCCTCCTCCGTGTTATCCGCTGCTCGCGTCTCCACACAACCACCTACATATTCCCCCCTTTTACACTCGACAGCAAACCCCAGAGTGCGTACCTCATCTATCTAACGACTTGTTGTTAATGTTGTATCAACTCAACCCTGCAAACAGGCACCGCGCTGTAACTCGACGGGATGGTTGTTGGCTTTTTGCGAATGTATACACGCGCGAGTGTGCACACGAGTGTACGCACGTACGTCCGAACGTCGTTCGCAGAGATGTGTGTTGGGTGTTGGAGCGAATGTACCTGCCGCGCCGGTGAGGGAGTAATACCTAACTCGCGAAGAGAGAGGGAGGAGAGAAAGCACGCGTGCACGCGCGCGTGACGTGTCCTTTGCCGATCGCTGATTTTACGTTACGTGCTGGATTATGCCTCACGTTGTACTATTGTCATGAAATTGCCGGTACTTTAACGGTTTCTTTAGAGCATACTGGAAATTGATTTGCCGTTAGTGAGATTTGATCAGAAGGCTGTAATTCGTTGTAACTATTTGTCCCAGATCTGTCGCGCTTTTCATTTATGTATTCCTCGACTTCGAGAATTTAAAAGGTTTATAATATCGCAATGATTATATATACACGTATGTATAACTTTGTACATATATTTAATTCTGATTAATAAAAAAGAATCGTGAAATTTATAATTATTTATCCGTCACGCGGCTAAAAGTTTTATTTGCAGGAAACAGTAAGACTCCGGAAATGTACAGCTGCAGCTGCTACACGTCAAGAGGTAGAGTCATAGACATCAGGCGTGTCATATCGATTAGATCGCTCGAGGTGTGCAACGATCCGTCACGTGGCGCGGTTGTGGCAAGTAAAGGCCGAATCTGCATGAGTCTGCGATCCGCGAGATTAGTTCCAGAAAATCGACGTCAGAAAAAAAAACGTGGTCACGGTACGTCAATGTAATTAATGATCCATCACTTGTTTCAGCCCCCCCAGACGAAGGGAGGATGAGCTCGCTTCTTGCTCGCGTTTGCACGTTCCGCGGAAAAACATCGTTTACTGACGTGAATCGGCAACGACGTTGGCGCACGTGCGACACGTGGACCACGGTCTATCCGGATTTCCGTGGCTGTCTTATATAAAGTACCTTATATTTACAGAAAAATCAACTGATTGCGCGTTTCACATAAGAAACGCAACGTATGTCAGACTTTTTAGACTTGTGATTGAATAATTTTTTCATGTGCATGCAATTGCGTAACTATACGAATTCATAGGCAAGCTTTGTAATCAATGCAAACCTTGGCTGAAAGTATCAGGCTGTATATTTTCTTCATTTATCTGGAATTCTTTTATCTGAATTGTTTCACTATCAGCATTATAAACAAGTTAAAGGTTCTAACAAAAGATAATTCACAGCAAATGCCATAACTAAATTTTTGAGTTAAAATATTAAGTAATAGGTAATAAAAGTGCACAATAGCCTTTAGGCCAAGGATATATATAAGATATTATTAATTAATGTTAATTAAAAAAAATATATACTTATACATAATTTAAAAATCTTAGAATTCAAATTTTTTTTTGCGACCTTATTTGATTAGTCAATAATTTTCTATCAAGTTGAAAAACAGTTTTTCCCTTTTTCTGGGAAATTTAATTTTTTGAGTTGTTCATTGTGCCTAGCAATTTCAGGGTTGAAACATTGTTATTTGGTTCATTTACAGTTTTTCAGCATATCTTTTTAATAGGATGCCTGATTGAGCATCAAATTGTTAAAATAGTTTGTCAATTTAATTCGTGACATTGCTACAGTAGTTTAATTGCGTTTATAAGTCTGAAAAATCAATTCGGCGCGCAATTCGAATGATTACAAATATAGTAATTCAGATTGAATTATTTAGCATTAAAAGATCTAGCTTTAACCATTAGGGTCATTATTTCTATTCCTTAATGTTATTTAGATTTCAACAAAATATCTGAAATTTTAAAAATTAAAATACTTTGTTGTTCGAAATTCTACGCTCGTTACTCTTTTAACGATATTTTAATATATTTTATCTCTCAATAATAAGAGTATATCACGCGCGACGGAGAGTGCAACTGAAATCCGCGATGTTCTCGCGAACGGCAGTCGGACAACGCGAATTCAGTATTTCTCTCACGAGCCCTCGCGCGCAACGTTCGCGCTCGTTGTTCGGCTGCGAACAATGAGACACAGTTAGCGCACAACGCGGCCGTCGCGGGACGCAATGCCAGCGTCGCCTACATTATATAATGACACGGAATGGATTAATCCTACCCGGGTGACGCGGCAGTGGTGCAACTCAGCACGGGATAATAGATACGCTCTTTCTTTGTTTCGCGCGCTCATAATGGCCGCACCTCGCAAGAAAACGCGGAACACCGCGAGCATTATGCCGGTCCGTCGGGACTAGCCAGGAAGAGAATAAAATCGGGCGAGGCCCGAATGGCTCTCCGAGAGTTCGTTTCCTTTTCTCTTTCCACCTCTCCCCCTCCCCCCACCCCCTTCACCTTTTCTCATCGTTTTCTCTCCTCTTGTGACACACCAGTCGCTTTTCAGACTTTTCCCCACCGGATGCAGAAGAGCGCACGATTCGGAGACAGAGGTTTCCGAAGATCCGAGGGTGTCCCGCTGTTGTCCGCTAATGTTGGCTGTGAAAAGACGGCTTTTCAAGAAAACTCTGGCCGTCATGTATTAGGTATTGTATACCACGAACACACATTTGCCTGCATATGTTTCCGAGCTAGGTGGAAGAATTGAAAGAAATAGAATGCGAAAGGTGTTTTTCTTAGGACACGATAAATTATCGTTTAATTGAAAATTTTAAAACGTGACTTCCGTGAAAGATGATTTAGATGGATTAAGTGTTCAATCTAACACAGCTCGTATTCTGGATACGAATATGAGTAGCATACAAATGAGGAAAGATAAAAGTGGATGAAATAAATGCGCAAGATAAAAAATTTATAAATTCTCTGCTTTACTTCTCAGACAATTAGGTCGCGAAAATTATAATTTTCAGATCTATATATATATATTGTCCGACGAGTGAGAAAGTGAGTTAAGCGGAATCGAGTCAAAGTTCAGTTATAAGTTTAAAGATTCGCGCGATAACGAACTCACGCTGGTCTCCACCTGAGAGAGGCACCTTGCGAGGATAAATCGCGAAGGGGTCGTCGCCGCATTCAAGAGACAGAGAATCGAAGGTGGTGTGCCGCAGCGACGAATCTGTTTTCTCTACGGATTCTTCTCTTCTTCCCGCGTCCAGCTTCGAGCGGTT
>NW_017257602.1:161495-167457 GCF_001594055.1 Mycetomoellerius zeteki
TTTCTCCCATTCACGCGCGTCCTAATCCCCCAACTCGGCGGTATACATGCGTTGTGTATCGGCCGTTTTGCGAGAACTTTTATGCTTATCGCCGTACCTACGTAAGGGCATAAATCGTGCCCTCCCGGTCGTCTCACTTCGCGTGCGACTCGTAGCAACGCCGGGAAACGCCTGCGAACGACTGCGTGGACGATTTACGTTACGCGACGTGTGTGTACATTATACGTCGCGTGTCTTCTCCTTTTTTTTTGCGTCATTTAAATAAAATGGTTTTGTTTGAAAAAATGCACCAAGTTATACGCGAGTTACATTTGAAATGAATAAATAAAAATTCATAAATTATACAGATATTGACGAAGGCCTTGAGTTTTTATTACTTTACCATTTAAGAAAAATGATATTCATAGCTCAAATATTGAATAAATATTGGAATAAGTATAAATATTCGGTCAAAAGTTCGTAGCGTGACGAACTTCAAAATTCAAGCTGTAACTTCGTTAAAAATAAACAAAATTTAAATTTAAAGAAAAGATTTTAAAGACTTAAAATCTCTACTTTCCAAAATTTACTATGTGTTTTGAGTTTCTGTAAATTTAGTAATTTTTATGTATAAAAAATTATGAGCCGAATAAAATGGGAAAATTTTTTCTCACTTTGTGGGCCTATCTCTGTTGCCAAAAAAAACTTGCGAAAATTTTCTACTTTCTAACGTGAAAACTTAAAGTTTTCTCTCAAAATCATTTTTTAAAAATTGTTTCTAAAAAGTTTATTGTTATCGAGATATTGCCTATTATTATTAAATAATAAGCATTCTGATTTTGATTGCTCATAATTTCGTTAAAAATCATCATATTGCAATTTAAAAAATAGATTTTTAAGCTGAAACTTTGCTTTATCGAATGGCTTTAAAAATATGTAGATATAATACAAAATAAAGTAGCAGTTGAAACAAAAGTTCATAGCGCTATGAACTTTTGTTTCAACCCAATAAATTGATACTAATATTTTAAAAAGAGATGTATATACGTATTGTTATATCGTTTTGGTCGGATGAATATATATACATGAAAAGTTGATAAAATACTGAAAACTAGATGCGCTGTTATACAATCGACTGCGATCAAAATGATCTCAGTTACTTTATTACTTTTTGCAATAATTCCTCGTAGAATTTCTGTGTGCCGTCAGGGTGAATGGTAACCGGTCGTGTGCCAAGTCACGAATAGCAAGCGACGAGAGATGCTCGCGGTTAACTCGCGGAAATGATCCGGAAGATCGGAATGCTCTCTCGGCGAGAGCTCGTTTGCGATCGGGAATTCTCCCGGTCGTTATACCAAAGAAGCACCGAAGTTTCCGCTCTCGGCAAGCGCTCTCGAGAAAGCAAAGTGGAGGATCGGAGACGTTGCAGTCGTTGAAGATACACCGGGGACAAATGGAATGTTTTGTTGCAAAAATCGCATCGTAAAGCCGACCGAGAGTACGCCATTCGCTCCTTACTCTTCTTATAACTTTCACGAGAGATCCGATAAGTATATACGTTTACAATAAAATGACGGGAAAGTCATAATCGGGGAAACTATATCCAGAAGCGAAATAAGATTTTGGCTAGGAATCAACCCAACTTGTGCGATGGATCATAAATCGAAAATTATTTGAATAAAACCTTTATTACTTTCAGCTTACAAAGTTCAAGAAGAGGACTTGGTTCACACTTTTTATCTTTAATCTCATACATCCATCTATTCTTTATGCTGGCTATTTGAATTTAATTCTTTTTTTCGTCGAGTCATTATGCAATGTCGCCACATTTTTATTAATAGTATCCTAAGTAATAAATATTTCGTAACTTTGAGTCCAGAATCGATTCAACAACATTTTAACGAATGTAATTGTCAAATTTTAAACTTAAATATTATTATTACAAAGTTATTGTGTAAAATGTAACTGGGGTGCCATAATACCATCTTCTCCTCTATACGCTCTAACCTACATAAGTCGAAAAGTATTATTCCTAAATGCCACTTTGGATAATTTCGTTGTATAAATAAATTAAAGAAATATTATTATATGTATATCTCTTCCAAGTGTGTAAACGAAATTAAATGCATGCTGGTACATGTAGAGGAAGTGATTGATAATTGCTATTCTCCCTGCTTTTGCTACTTGACACGAGGGGATTAGGCTACACACGTGCCAGTTTTCGAAGGACGCGTTTAAACGCGGAAAATATGTAAATCCACCATTTATAAAGCCATACATCAAGCTCAACGCTACTCCTCCCGTGGAAAAGGAAGGAAGGAAGGATGATAATGCGACCTGCCTCGTTTAGACGAGAACATTGATGCACCTGCGCAAGTGTCTTCCACATTTATTTAGTTAGAATTTACGCCATCAGGTGTTGCACCACGATTATGCGAAAATTGCCATCTAAGCACAATAATTCATTTCGCGAATTTAATTTTTTTTGTGCTAATTCTGTATTATATATTACGTACGATGACATTTGTTTCTCGACAAAAGTTATTTTCGAGGATTATTTAGGAATATGCTATAAATAATGTTACGATCGTTTTGAAACTCACTCATGCAGATTGTATTAGGAATCAAACTTCCGATTCGAATTTTCCGTGTACGTCTTTCCAATTATCCGCGTTCATGAACTTATTGACTGCGTATCGAACGGCGAAAAAATCGGCAGTGGAAACCTGCGATCAAACGAAAAATGGAAAAAAGGGAGAGAGTGAGAGAGAAAAAAAAGAATCAGCGCCGATATTCCGACGAATTCAACGCGGTTATATTACTCGAACGGGCAATTGCACGCGTGTTGCGTTACAACACCTACGCCCGTTACAAGCGAGACACGTCGCGGATTTCCGTGCGGGCGAGCTCGCATGCGAGTACAAAACACCTTGCATAGGGATGCAAAGGGTCGCAAAAAAGGGATGGGTGGTAGGCGAGAGAGGGTGGTGGAGTTGCATGAGGGCGAGAGGAGAGGGAGGAAAAGGGAGAGAGACTGGCTTCGAATCTGCATGCCAAAACCATTTCTCTTGATCGGCGGAGGCGGTGGAGGCAGCGGTGGTAGCAGCGGCGGCGTCGGCCTCTCCGCCTTTAGTTAGGCGCATTCAGGCGAGTATCGCGAACAGGGACGCAGCTTATCGCGTGCCCGCTCCAGAATAATTCGATTAAGTATGAATTTTCCAGGCGACCGACCGGTAGCCGCGAATAGATTCGATGAGGAAATAAAACTCTCTTATATCTGCGAAACGCATTGTACGAGCTCGGCTTACGAATCGTGATGCAAGGACAAACCAACCGTAATCCTTAGTAGTGCACAGAAGGAATAAAAATTATGTCAGAGAATTTTGATAAAAAGCTGCAATCAGTAAATCGATATAAATTAAAATATGTTTCGCAATAAAATGGATTTAGAAAAAGAAAGTGTTTCCAATCAAGAAACACGGAACTTAGCCTAGAAGATCTATATACATTGAGATGAAAATTTTTGTATTTGCAATTATAATTATATGTTACCGTATTTATGATTATTACTATAATATTAGTAATAATAACTATATGTTGGCAACTGAAAATGACTATAATTATAATTATTGTTAAAACAAAATGGTTGTATATTTGTAATTACTATAATTTAATCATGTATAATTTATATTAATTGCAACTATATTTATGATTAGAATAAACTAATATTAAATCATTTTCAGTTGCCAACTACAATACATAATTCTAGAACTAGACATACAATTCTTATCACTATCATTATAATAACATTAATCATAATTATGGTAACATAAATATGATTAATGTAGTTTTAGTCAGAAATTACTAAAATTAGCACAAATGATCAAAATACCAAAAATTTTTCTTTCACAATCAGTGTATTCGTTTTCTTAGAAGACAATTATGACGTCGAATCATACACATTACATACAAAATATAGCAAAGAAGCTTGTAAATTTACACCGATAGTATTTAAGAAAAACGGATACCTGACAGATTAATCGTTTTATTCGTTCTATTGAAGATTTTTGTGGGTACATGGAAGAAATATTTTCAACGTGGATTTTCCGGCGACCTTCCGCGATCTAAAGGCGACACCTTAGATGGAAAAAAAAGCTGCTCTCTCGCGGTATTGAGGCAGTCGAAAGCGACCGCTGCGTTCCCGGCTCCGCCTTATCGCTGCCTGGCTTTCAATTTATTACCACTTGGCGAATAATTACCGACAAGAGGCGAGCCAAGGGCTCCTCTCCCCTTCGAATAACGACAAGCGTGCGCCTTATTCAGTACAGGGCACAGGCATTCAGGAACGACGACCGAATTGTCGCGTAGTGCAGGAGAAAGCGAAGGAAGAGAGAGAAGACTAAATAGAAAGAGAAAGACACAGAGAGAGAGGGGGGGGGAGAAGTAATTCAGGTGAGCGCTAATAAAAAAGCGACGAAAACGCATAGAGTGGTACAGAGATCGTCATCTCGTTTCTGCGGCCCTTTTCCGAGAAGGCATTGCGACTGCATCGAGAACAGAGACGATGAGAGCCCTTCATGATTAGAAATTCCAGATCGACCGTAAAGCAAAAGGGGATTATATCGATGAAATCGATGATTTCCTTTTTTTATGAAAGTTATCTATACGTCGCGCTTTATTTAATTTATAATTATTTTATTTACGTGAAATAGAGCTGTAGGACGTTGATAAAATCTATATTACCAAAATGAATAACAAAAATTTCCTTTTTTTCCCCTTAAATAGAAATATTATTTTATTCCGATTACGCTTAATTTATTTAGCAAGCGGGACACTAAAAGATTTCGTGATCGAATTTCTCCCTTTCAGAAGGATGAATGCGTCGGTCGTGACCACAAAAGTCACGACATTTAGCGTCACGTAAAAGTGAGCTTTTAAGCAGTGAGAAATTAATTCTTCTCTTTCTTGGTCGAGGCGCGGCGGGCGAGCGTTCGCTTTTTCAAAGAAGGTCTTTCGCCGGGAATCTGTGAATTTTCTTTAAAGCACGCGAAAAGTCGAGCAACCTTCGTTCGACGCGGGGAAAAAGCCAGGGAAAGAAAAGGAATCGGGAAGGGGAGGGAGGGGATGAAGGAAAAGGGGAATTGCGCGAGTCGAGGAAAACGGAGAGAAGGAATTCTCGGCGTCCCGGAAAAATGCGCATTGTGTGCACGCACGAGGGCAACTACTCCCTTCTCCCTCCTCTTTCTTCCCCTTGCCACCCCTTGTCCTATCCCTATTTTTTCCGTTTCGAGAGGAAGAGGAGGAAGTAGAGAGAGAGAGAGAGAGAGAGAGAGAGAGAGAGAGAGAGAGAGAGGGGGGGACAAAATTCCGAATTTTCGCGGACGTTTCACCGTGAAAGGATCGCGGAGTCGGTTGCTCGCTCGCGTTTCCCGATGAAAGGATTTTTCAGCGGAATCCTACATAATAGATCGAGATTCTCGTATTCGTAAATAACGCGTCTACGTTAAATAAATCGCCGGTGAATTTAGGTCTCGATGGTACGGGGATTTTCTGCACCACACATGTCCCGGATTTCGTTCGTTTCTCCTTATCTATTCCTTTGTGTTCAATTTGGAACGGATTATAACGATCCTTGTGAAATAAGCTCTACAAAAAGTGTGTCGAAGTACACTTAATGAATTACGGGCACGTTGTAAGATCCGTTTTCATGAAATTGCGTTGTTGTCAAGCGTTCCGCATACAAGCGAATGCCCGTTCTCTATTTCTAACGCGATAAATTATCTTCAGAGAAATTATAACTCAAAGAGAGGGAGGGGGAGAGAAAGGGAGGAGAGGTAGTTATATACCGCGTATTAATAAGCAACAATGCGAACAACAGTGGCGCATCGCGATAGATAAATTCCCGATGAATGCGACATGCGTTCCGAATGCAACGTGCGCGCGCGATCGTAACCCGATCATCACCCCTCCCCCCTCCCCCTCC
>NW_017257602.1:167563-192591 GCF_001594055.1 Mycetomoellerius zeteki
TATCGAGCTCGTGACCGGCGTGTGTGCGTGCGCACGCGAAATTCACGTCGCGCCGCGCCCACGCGCGTGCACGCAACCCGCGTATATATTAGCGCGCACAATGCCCACAATCGCACATGCGCGCCGACAATTTACAAGCTATACGCACGCTGTAATCGCTCGTATAAACAATTTAATTACGTATATGCGTCCGAGATAACACGTCTCTCAATAAACGGCATTACAACATGGCGACGCGGGACGCTGACCGGTCGTCCGCGACGTGTAATCGCGCGTGCGAACAATAAAATTGGATATACCCCCCTCCTCCCCCCGCGTATGCGACTCGTTGTGCGAGTGAAGGCTCGAAATGCGGGGAGCTTTGAACAGGTGTATCTTTATATGCACGTGTAAATTGGCATAAGCGTGCCGCACGCGCGCGTATTTCTCGCTACAAATTGTGTGACACTTTTTAGCGGAGGCATAACGAGTTCTAAATTCTAAATTCGTCGATGTATCCTGAAAGATACAAAACCTTGGCTATAAATATAAAGCATCCTCAATTTATCGCATTTTCTTGGATAAAGCGGTAATAAGGGCCAACAGAGAACTAAAATATTAAAATTGTTATAAAAATAAATATTAAAAAAATTCATTTCAATTTATTTTTTGTTAAATAGAACGTTAACGTCACTACTCTACTATAGAACGTTAGTAAAGACTAACAATACGAATAATTCGATTAATGTAACAAAAATTGTGCCGTCTTTTGATTGGGAAAAGAAAACAAGGCTTGAAAGTGACGAGGAATGACATGGAGGCGGAGTCTTCTGATATTCTCCGAGTATCTCCTAATCCGCGTTTTTATCGAATGATTCGCCACCGGCGACACTATGCACAATGTGCTCCTTAATTCTCCACTTTCGTGGTCGCCACGCGGGAATCCCATAAATCGCCCAAAAATTCCCACCGGAGCACCCGCCCCGTTCGTGGGATGTAAATTACCGGCTTATTTCCGCGGCCAGGCGTCATTCGGATAAATAAAAATATTTATACCGAGACCACGTGCACTCGGACACTAAATTAAACCTCCAGTGTCCAGTTCCCTCGACCTTTCTCCCCTATTTTTCCTCTCTCTCTCTCCCTCTCTTGAGACGACCAGCGGAACAAGAGGCGATTATGCACGTCCTCGAATGCGAGCTCAAATTAACCTTTTATTCGCTGATGTGTCTAAAAGTCAAGAGATATTTGCATATAGTATGAATTAATTCAGTTTTGATGCGATACGCAAGTTACACTGGCGACCGTTAATTAAGTCTCTTTCTCCTCTCCTCTCTCTCTTTCTGTTTCTTTCTATAAATAATCTCATATAAATTTGAGAACATATTTTTAAAAATGTAACACGCGTGTGATACTATAACTTTTCATAGACACATATTTTTACTTACTCCATAGGCACTCTGGATTTTGTCCAGTCTAAATTATTGTATTATTCTATACCCTTTCAAAAAGCCTAGAAAAATTCAGGATTACTCTTCAACATCTCTGCTACATTACCAAATAGCTATTTAACTTAAATGTTAAAACCATTATTTAATAAAAATTAAAATTAGTGTCAAGAAATTTGAGAGTAAAATTTCGTTTGAGTCAAAAAAGACTCACTGTATTTACAAAGGATTAATTATGTCTCCTATTAAATTTATTATCTCTCGATTTAGCACTCATTCATGGATGATTTAACGATATAGTTTTCAGACTGAAAAAATAAAATTTTAGCTTTAAGAATTCAGAGATTGTTAGAATTAAACAACCTCAAGACTTCAGTGTTCATGAATCTTCAAGTTTAAAAAATAATATCGTTTTATAGCCATGAGTATGAAAGGTTTCAAAGTTTTATGAACTAAATTTACCAAGAATTTCATCATCAAATTTCACGGCCATGAAGCATGCATTCTTTTTTCAAAAGTTTTTGTTTCATTCGACGCGCGATGTAATGTCGAATTAATGTCGTATTAATGACGCTGGATGGCAGTTAGATGACATACTGTGGACTTTCGGCTTGCCCCGTGTATACCTGAATAAATTCTCCATGCCAGGTAGTAGGGGAGAAGAGTAGGGAGTAATTCGTTTTCTCTCTTTTTGAGGACAACAATTACCAGCTAATTCGCCCATGCGATTCCGAACGAAAGGATCGCCGCGACACCGAAGGACGATGACGATTTCCAGGTAGGATTTAATTCGACGCCGGTAGGGTGAGAGAAGCAAAAGAAGCGGGGACAAGCATTCTATTCTCGAATTCGACTGCGACAGCCGTAAAATGGAGAAAAGGACGCATTGTGCACGCATTATGGATTAGTGCAGACGATGGACAAAGAGAGTGTGCTGGTGCACGTGGGATAATATCCTTTCGATTATACAATATCGCGCGCGATATCGACGTTCCTAGTTCCAACGCACTGTATCCATTAATTCTACATTTATCGCCAACGTCGGTTATCATCGAAATATCTTTCAAACTCATTTAGAGCTTATCGAATCTCAAAATTATCATATCATATTATTGAACGTTTCCTCTTCAGAAGGAAAACAACCATTGTCGCAAAATTTTCGAGGATAAATACGTTAAACATCGCTTTTGCTTTTATTTATGAGATTTTAAGCAGCAGCCAATAAAATTCATAATTTATAAAATTTACGTTACATATGATGTACTTGAAGCAAAGCTTCTTTAAAATATGATATGTATATGCTAATATACAGCCTTGACCATAAATATAAAGTATACTCTCACAAATTAACGTAAACGTTTTATATTTAACAAAAAATAAATTAAAAACAATTTTTTTGAAAAATGATATTTTTATAACAATTTTAATATTTTGTTAGTTCTCCTTTGGCTTTTATTATCATCTTTTTCAAGAAAATTGAAGAGAGCTTCATACTCATATGGCCAAGATTGTGCTACTTGCTACAAAACAATTTACTTGTCAGTAATGCAGTTATTTATTGCTAGTGATGGAGCTTGTTGTCGCCCATCACGTATCAATAAGATTCATAACATGTTCTGAAAAAATTTAATACTAAATAAACGTGGTAAGCTCTAACCGACATTGATCCCAAAGTGTTCGTCAATCACTTCCGATGACGGAAACACGAAGAGGAAACAACGACCGGGTGTTACCTGCGCATTTGGATCCCTTCTGAGCGATCGGCGTTCGCATTGTTGTCACTGAAGAAAACGCATGCCGATGATTTCATTTCGATCAATGACACATTGGGAGTTTCTTCGACCCGTTTGCTATCGATTGAGTTTCTTTTTTCTCATTCATTGCCCCGGATTTCCCCTCCCCCTAATTCGTGTCCCTTATAGAACGAAAGAAGGAAGATAAAAAGGGGTATGGCTCGAAAGGGGCGCCACAGGCGAAATATTTTTTTTTTCTAGAGCAACCCTTTTCTTGAAAGGAGCACCGACAAATCCTGCGATAAACAATCGAATGATCGATAAACCGAAACTTTTTTGGAGGGTGACGTTCAGTGAGAATCATTATTATTATTATTATACAATAATTGTTATTCAATTACTTGATGCATGCTGTAGAATAAGAATTTGAGGAACAGGTTTAGAGAAATAAAGTTATGCATGTAAAATTAAATCATTGTAAAATTTAATTATAATGTTCTCACTATAAAAACTCATTGCTTACTGAATATTGTCTTATCTGAATATTATCTGAATACTATCCATGTACTGGCTTCAATATTATTTTTACAACACATCGCGAAAACGGAATGAAAATAGAGGAAATCTCGTTAGTCAAAACAAAATCGTTGAAAAAATTAACGTTCAATTCCTGTAGAAATTAATTATAGCGATCTCTCAATTTGAACAAGATATGCTTTATTCAGTATCATCGTGCCGACGGGGAGTTATTAAAAACTGTCTGACTGACATCCTATTCATCCAGCAACCAATTAATCCTTCCGATCACACCGTCGCAAAAAATACGCGAAATACACCGCTGTGTTTTGCATTCTCGCTTCTTGCAAGCCTCTTTGGTGGCTTCGTGAAGCAAGATAGGGGAGTGGATTCGTTCTATTATCGATACGGCGTTTTACGGTTCGATTGCGCTAAGGCCGAGTCACTGTTTGATTGTTTAAAAAACAGAGTCGAGAAAGAAACTGCGGAGGATGCGAGTGGATTGCCCGCTGTGTTCATTAATCAGGAAAGCTCCCTTTACATCCGTCAGCTCTATAGAGATATCGATTGCTTCCATCTATGGCGTAGATGGCCGTTTAACTTCGCCTAGATACACGTTCTGACTGTGCCGCGCATTTCCATTGGACATCATTAAATCTTTTTCTATTTCTTTAGAAAAGTTGCCATTTCACGAAATAAGATTTTTTGTGATCGCTGAGACGCAAGGTGTTCGAATCAAAATTGAATTGATCGTTATAATGGAACTTGAGTCAACTTTTGTAGAAATACGTCAGAGAACACAACTATTTCTTCGAGAAAGAAACTAGAAAGAAACTATCTTTCGCGTATCAAGTACAAAATATATACGATAGTTCTCAACTACACAGAAACTTTTACATTAAAATTACGTCAATAGTAATAGTTATTATTATAAATTTACTTTCTCCGCAATTACATGTAAATGAGCAATTACATTATACGAAATAGTTTTCGTATAAAATTTTCAAGATAATAATATATGAATACGTAATATGTATTATTATTAAGTTTTGTTTTTGCAGTAACATTTATGAAATATGTAAAATTAAACGTTTAAGGACGCACCCTTAAACGTTTTTAAAAGGTTTTCATACATCAGGCAAGTACAATCGTATTTGATTTTATTAGTAACTACTAATTAGCTGTAATTTTTTATATCAAATTTTTTAGAGGACTGTGTGCTTGGTACTATTTTTTACCTTTTTTTTTTAAAAAGGTAATTCGTACGGATATCATACCTTTTTTAGTAACTTAATTTTAGGTCTATTTAGAAAATTATTTACTTAAAACTTATGAATTCTTACCATAACCCAAGTAGGAATTCACAATAAATCAGTATGAATTCTGACGAAGTACTGATTTTGTACAAAAAAATGGATTTCATATTTCAGTACTGAACAAGTATTTAAAAAAAAAAAATGATATGGTGTTGGCTCAATGTGTGGATCAATATTGAGTAGATAATAGTACTGATCCAATATACTATATCAGTAAATTTTCGATTTCATATTGATATACTAAAACACCACCAGTAGAACAATATCTTCGATATACTTGATACTTTCTTCAATTAAATCAATATCAACTCCGAAAATACGGAAATTGCCAAAAGTCCCTATTATCACAGAGATGTCTAATGGATGTTCTAAGGATGTCTTGTTAGCTAAACGGGACATCGTGAGGACTATCAAATGAGCCTCATTATGTCTCAAATTCATCCACAGGATATGGAAATCGGCAATTCTAAAGATGTTTACCCGTGATCTTTGAGATAATTTTATTACTTCTCTACAGTACAGATCTCCAAGACACGTTCTAAAGGCATCCAGAGGACATCTCTGTACTTTCTCAACATCCTAAGGGTGTTCTTCTAAATGTCTCTCGGATAAAGTGATGAAGTTACTGAATTTGAAAGATCGAAATATTTCACAAAATATTATCATATTCATTATAATTATAATAAGAATGAAGTGATACCTGGGTGAGTGATATTCGGATAGGAATCTGAACATAACCCGATATTCATATAGTTGGTTCTTATATTTAAATCATGTTAAATAACATTTTAAGATAAAAAATGGTTTTGTGATTGACTTATAAGATCTTAAAGCTGTATTTGTGTGAAATCGCTAATCTATAAGAATACACTATGTATGATCTTAAAAATAGTAAAAAATATCAAAAGGAATAAATAGGTAATAATGAATATAAAAAGATAATAAAATATTTTTACATACTAATATAATATGCATTAGCTGCAGTCAAAGTTGTGATGTAAAATCAATGTAAAATCGATCAATGAATGCAATCGGAAAAAGTTTTGGCAGACTTCTACCCGGTGGTACGATTCGTTCCGCGATAGTTACAGGTGGTCCCAAGCCGGCAATTTCGGCGGGACCGATGGGTCCGTAATCGAGTATCGTTAAACAACAGTCGATCAATCCGTCGGCGAAGTTTCTTCAGCGCGAATGGAAGCGGCCCCGTTTTGTGGACCCGTGATAATAACGACAACGCCGTCTCCTCCCGTCCTCTTCTCACGCACGTTCAATTTTCTCATTTTCTCCATTCCCTGCTGCTCTTTCGAGGCAATCGTGACTGTGCGTTACAATTGTTCGATCTCTCGATCGGCCGATCGCTCGCTCCCAGGTGGCCGACGACTACAAACGATACGCGCGTACACACCCGGTATACCGAGTATCGAGACAGAAGGAAGCGAAGGCGCACAAGGCATCTCGTCTTCTTTCTGATCCTCCTTTATTCCCGCCTTTCTTCTCGATAATGAACACCCGAGCTACCGAAAACAGCGCGCGGCATATGGCTGCCAAAACCTGCTACTGCGACTAACATCTCTCGCGATTTTGCCGCGAGACACTATCATCACTAAAGCCATCGTTAACCGACAACCGGCGATTTTATTTTCAAATTTTGACGATCAGATTGGATTTTGGTCGATGATGAAAAAATTAACCCCTTTAATCGACCCACTAATTCATTAAAATTATATTTTCATTGCTACTTAGCACACAATATTCTTAAAATGTTATATGGATATTATTTACTTTTTTCAGTATTTATACATATATGTATATAACATTCTAAGAATATTGTGTCTTACATAGAGAAATTGCGTAAAATAGCGAATCATAACAACTGTAAATAGCTGAAAAATTTTCTCATGCCTAGAGCAACATAAATTTCCATCATAATTATGCATCACGTCAAGCGGTAATCTTTTGCGGAATGGTAAGCAGAGAAAAGAAAAGAGAAAGAAAGAGACAGCAAAAGACTCGTCAATTGCTTTGTTGATTGGTCCGTACCGCGCACATGATCGGCAGGTCTTATGGATGACGTAGAGGACGTTCGCGAGGAATGGCTGGTCGGTTCGACGAACAAAGTGCAGAGTCGGCATTCAGCGGGAGAAAGGCGGCGAGATCTCGCGGCTCTATCATTGCAGCATCCTCTCGAGTCGAATTATCGCCCCACGAATTTGATTACGGCTTCTGAAGGTGCCGGGGCGCGCACGGATGCCGGTAGAGATGGGTGACGCGGCAACAAGCATTGTAGGTCGTTTAATAACTCTCAGTGGGTGTCTACCGCAGGCCACTGGTGTTATTCGGCCACCTTTTATTCCCGAGTCGGGGTCTCTCCTCGACCTCCCCTCATCCCGAGCTCCTCGTCCTGCTGCGGAATCCGAAAACGGACGGGCGGACTTCAAAGAGGCCACAATGCGGATCACCAGGTACTTTCACGTAAGGTGGCTTAATTGGAACGCGACTGGAGATCTGCGACGAGGTCGCAGATTTCAAACTCAAACGCGTAGGAAGTTGAATACTTTTTTCTCTTCGTAAGCTGCTCGCGAATCGATTAATTTGATTTGTGCGTTCGATAAATGTACGCCGGAGGCGCAAGTTGTTACAGTATTACATTTATGTTAACCAACGATCAATAAATGAAGTACTCGATAAAAATTGAACGGAATACTGTGCTTTCGTTCCTTGACAGTGTTCTGGTATTTAAATCGATACAACAGTTTGTTAATGTGATAACTACGTTGGGGATCCTATTGAAAACCGTACTATTATAGTATCGAACAAAATTGAACGACATGATATATTCGAAGATTATAATGGATGCTGGAAGAGATCTAGTAGACTATGCCTATACACGATTCTATTACAAATTGCCGACTCGTATGAACATTGTCCGTGAATAAGTTAGCCGATACAGCTTTTATGCGACGTCCCTCATGCTACCGTATAAGGTATCTTGCTTGACCATCGGAACACTTAGGGTTAGAGGTAGGGAGCGAGAAAGAAAGAAAACGAATCGACTAGGACGAGGTCAAAGCGATCCTCGTCCAAGTTCGGCCGGCGCATATTATATCGAGCCGATGGGGTATGCCGTCGTTTGTCATCCGCCTAGCTCTTACTGGGGCCGTTCGTATTTTCGTGACGCAAAAAAAGGACGAAGGCAGAAGAAGCGACTAGGTGGAGGAAGAGCTCCGTCGCGCATTGTCGCGGTTCACAAAGGCTACAAAGGAGGACGTGTGAATCAGCAGTAATGGGGATAATGCAAAACTACGGGCGAGCCGCGAGGGAGACACGCGGGAATACCTGAGGGCTATCGAATCGTAGGGTACGAAGGCAAAGAGAAGGGAGGGAGGGAGAATGTCGTCGAACAGAACTCCAACAACAAAAATCTTTCGAGAAGGATGGATCAAGGACTAACGTTTCGTCTTGCAAGACATGGAGTGTTTTTCCTGGATCGCTGAGAATGTCCGTGAAAACTGCACGAGCGGGACTATAAATCGGAAATAAACACTACGCGCGTAACCGTGGGTATGTTTTTATAAAGCAGAATGGGGCGAAAATATACTTTGTATTTTCTACATCCGCATATGTACCTATACATATAATGCGTTGGAGGATTATCTTAAACAATGTGAATTATTCTATTTTTCGCTTAAAAATTTCTGTATTATAAATTGTAATCTTTCATAATACTGGCTTTTTATCCAGAATAGGACTTTGATCATCATTACATTAGCAAACATTTGTAATCATATCGCTGAGATTGCTTATCTAAGGCATAAAGTGTAGCAAACGTGGAGATTTCGATTCGCCCGAGTGCGGAGTAAATTGAGCGACCATCGATTAATTTAAAACTTGCTTGCCAAAGAACGGCGCGTCTTTAAAGAAGAAACTCAATAGAAACTCTGCCATTATCCTGGATACACCGAGATATAGCGTCTATGGATGTATAGGGATTGCGGCCAATCGAAAAGAAGGGTGTCATTGTTGCGTGCCGCGCGCGCGAGCGAGCAGCTTTTAAATCGCGCGGTCCGAGCGTGAAAAGGGGAGCAGAAGAGACAGGCGAAAAGGGGCGCGCGAATTGAATAAAGTAATGATCGGCAACGGGCGACCGCGGATCCGCGTTATCTGGATGCCACAGATTGGGGTTACCACACTATCCGGACTGATCTATTAAATAGGTAATAGTAAACAGTAAAATAACGAATCCCATAGCAATTAGAGTAATCTGGAACAAGAAAACTGTCCTATTTTGTACGAGAAAAAGATGAAAATCGCCTAAACGGCGAAATATTTTTGCACAATATACGGCAGTAATACTAAATACTATGCAATATAATTAATATTATATGTTTATATTTAATTATTTTAATTGCTTAAAAATTGTAACTAGTTGCTTTAGATAAAATTCATATAAAACTAATTTAAAAGACGTATAATAAAAATATATATCGGGTTATTTTCTATATGTATATACAATACATCGAAAAAGTGAGTCTATTCTATGAAAATTTCTTTTCATATAAAATAAACTATCATAAATAAATATGTATTCTATAAAACAAGTTCCATATATATATTCAGAAAAATATAAAAATTTGTTAAATTCACGTTCGTCTTTTCATGAATTTTATTAAACAGGGACGAATAGATTCTTTCGAGACTTGTTCTATAGAACTTCTTTTCTTTATATTTGTGCTGCTGCTCGCTACTATTCTGTTTACCCTATAACAAGAATCGTCTTGTTGCGAAATAAAACCGCCACGTTCTTCGACGCGACAAAACGCGAGGGTTGCCCTTCGCCATGGGGCGCAACATTATTAAGAGCGTTCTTAGGGCGAAATGCGATCGTCGTCGCGACGTGATTTTTCCTCCGAGGATTTTAAACGTACAGTACAGTTGTACAAATCGAAGTCATAAGAAAGCTCAAAAGATACGCGGCACTAAAAGATTAGCAATTTTGCGGATTCTGTTCAAAGCAAAAAAATTTTTGCAATATTGCAAAATTACAATTTTTGCAACTTCTTTTGTATTATAATTTATGTCGAGTTAATCGAGAAAATTGAACATCCGATATATAAAATTTCTTTCATTCAACAATAGCGTGAACTAATTTTTATTTATCCATTTATATATTTAATTACTAATGTTTTCTTGATTAAAGACTTAGGTATTTATTAAATGAATAAATAGATAAATATAATATTGGCGAATAAAATTTCACTTCAATTGGACAAACAATGAATAATTGAATAAACAAATTAAAAAATTTCAAATAACACCGACAAAATTTGACCATTTTTGTGGAACGATTATTCACGCTCGTGTTGAAAAATAATGTTGAACAGTGTAATTAAGACATGATGGCATCATGGGCATAGTCAGGATTTTGTTTCGGAGGGGACCAAATTAAAGAATTGAGACTTTTGAGCTCGGGAAAGGGGAAGAATCGAGTAGGGACTATTGGACCTGTTTTGGTCCATATAATTATTTTTAATAATTAATTACTGTTAAGTAAATCATAAAATTACATGTATTTCATTTACTAATTTATTTTATTTTTCTCTTAAAATTATAAACTGATTCTTCAATCTAGAAAAACTTATATTTATAACACTAGCAGTCTCAATTATTTCTTCTTTTCCAAAATTAATTTCTTGTGAATATTCATAAAGCATAGTCTGTAAATGCGTAATTTTTTTCTAATTATTTTTATTTTTCTTTAAGATTTAGAAAGGTCACAGCCCCCTTTACCTTCCTTGACTACACCCATAATGGTTACAGGAAAAAGAACATTATGCATCAATACAAAGTTCCTATCGAGAACATCATAGCGAATACAAGTTCGGAATCGATTTCAAAGCAATGCGACTGAAGTTTCGAATTAGCTAAGCTATCTCATCGGAGGGTCGTGTGCTTTTCACCGACCCTTCCTCTTCAGTTCCTTCATCTTCAATCCACTTGTTCAGGGACGTAACTTTATCGCGATTAAAAATTTCCTCTTTCTTTAGAGCAGTTCTTGATAATAAAAAATAAAAAAATAAGAGATGAATCTTATTTTACTAGATTTATCGATATTCTTTATCATTAGTTTTTTCATTTCTCAAGAAATTGTAATAAAGATTTCCAAAATAGCATTACTGATAATTAACAAAGAATTTATGAATACAATACACGTCATAGAGAAATTTGAGAAAAATTTCACGTGTAAGAAAAGGATCCATGATCTTATTAGCCAATTGTATTTAGCCAATTTGTAAGAGCGTTGTGGACTCACACCATATATTAACATTTAATATTTCATTCCCATCAAACAAGTCAGGAGAGGCTTGACAGACTCTAAGACAAATATTGATCTGCCGTCACTAAGTCAACATTCACAGATGACTTCTTGTTACAATAGTCGTGAAACCTCGCCTTAGGTCGAAACGTTGCGCGGAGAATTAAGATATGGGGAACGCGATCAGAGAAAGGAGCCAGAAGGGGGCCGGGCCGAGGAGGCAGGAGGATAGAACCGAAGAAACGTGGCATCGTGGAATGCAGCTGTACAATGCAGCAGGTCTTCCACCAACACCGATCTCGTATTATTATAGCACGTATATGCGGGCCCGACCCGGTGACGCGTGTGTGGACCCCGGCCATTCGAACGGGTCGACTTTTCTAGCACGATCACCCTTGAGCATTACACTTGGCGCGAACTTGATTTAACGCCGGATTAAATGGATGTTTTATGGACGGCTTAATAAATACGCGGATCGTGCGGATTTATGAATCACGGATGATCATGATGCTATTACCGTCCCGTTTCTAATTCAATGAACGCCATTGTGCTACTGTTCGGTGAAGTCAGGGCGCCGTGAGAAACTCTGTGCATTGATTTAACATCTGATTTATAAAAATTTACAACGTTACCTGTCCCGGCGATTAAATAAACTCGAGAAAGGATGTTACATTTATTTGTATAGTTAAATGCATTTAAAAAGTACAATACTTCATTTAATATATTAAAAAACTGACATCTTTCTCGATTTGTGAATGTTAAGTCGAAGTTAATTGTGCATCGTACATGAAATAAAAATTATTGTAAAAAAAAAACACAAAATAATAGCCAATAAGAGCCTACGGGTTGCACATTGGTGTGCAATATGTATACATTTACTAGTAAGATATATGCAAAAACGAAAAAATTTCGATGACGAGTTTGGTCTTCCTCAACAAATAAAATCGCAAAAATTTCTTGACTGAGAGAACAATGCTAAGCGAATGCTGTCATTTAATAAAAGAACGTAAATAAATCTGGTCGTTAAAATAAAACATTCATACGCATATGTAAAAAATTGTAAAATTATCATCCAGAGTGTCACAAATTCATCAAAAATTATCGATGCCACAATCGAAAATCACTGTACTGTGTAGTTAATTTTATATGTTTAATAGTTAAATTAATAATAATAAAAAAGAAGGGCTACGAGCCAAACGATAACCTTTTAATGTTCGAAGAACAGTACAAACATATGTTTCGATGCCGATCGACATTATCAATGTAATAAAAATAAATATAAAATTTGAACAAGTGACATTCTTCAGCGGTTATGAGTAAGATATAAAATAAAGATATTGAAAAGATTAAAATAGTTTCCTGTCTTTTAGTCGATTATCCTGATCGCCAAAGGTGGTGCAACCTTGAGTTATTCGAAATAATAGTCATTTGCGAAAGTTTCTGTTACAAATCTTGTCTGGTGGAAATCGATCATAATATATCTTAATGTAAATTAAATTTGAGCTTTGCCAAATCCTAGTAGTGTCAATTAAAATAATCGTACTCGCAATTATATTGTCAGTTAATAAAAAATGCAGGAGTAGGCAAAAATTCGAGAGTTCTAAGATTCAATTAACAATTCATTTAACAAAACTTAAGAAACGTTACGAATTGAAATAATTGTTTAATACATAATGTTTAATAATTATTTAATACATTACGTTAAAAAAGTGTCAACATTTGTTGACAAAACGCAATAGTATTCTCTTAATATAATAAAAAAATTATAAATCTCGATATGAAGATATAATTATATATATTTATATAATTTTTCGTGCACTTGCGAGGTACTAATAAAAGCTAATCCATATAAAATCTGTCTCGTCCATTTCTTTTAATGTAGAAGACTAACTTTAATCTCGATTTAATTTACTTTTTACTTTTTTTATTTTCCAAGAATTAGTTCGAAGAATTAGTTGCAAGAATTAGAAAAAGATAAAAAGTAAATTGACCCAAGATTAAAGTTTATTTATATTGGTAGCAATGAGCCCTAAAGGGATGCCTTTAATTATAATCGAATATCTTTAAAATGCATATCAAATTAATGACGACAGTAAACGAATATTTTGCTTACTGGCGCGGATGCTTCTTCGTCATCCGATAGTTGTCCTCCATTGTTCTCGGTGTTTACTCGCACGGACGCGACGCGTGTCGTTAGGAAACTAATTACATCCGCGTATATTCGTATACTAAACAACGCGATATGACAATCAACCGTCGCTTTGTCCGGTGCCTCTCGACGAGGCACTTTCGAACAGATACTTACAGAACGGCGAAATGCGACGCATGGATGGCACGCCCGTCACTCCGCCTCTCCCATCTCCGACTCTCGCGATGTTCACGTTCAGGTTGTACGACAGCATGAAAATCTCGGACCACACACGACCGTGTACGTAATTAACGCGACACGGTGAACGCACGCCATTTTGTACAGCGTTCCCGTAACATCTCGGACGTCCGAAATGATGTTCGCTCGCACGTTGGACGCGTAACGACGGAAAACGAAAATATCGAGCAGTAACCGTGGCGGCGCGGCAACTTCACGTCATTGAACGTTAGTAACCTTACTTCGCTCGGCGTCGCCCGTCGATCGCGCGATGACCGCCGCGTCGCGACGTTACCGTAATTGATCCTAGATTCGCGGCGACTCTCATTTGGTGTAATTGCGAGCGATGTTGTTTCGGGACGAACGAACAATGCACGGGAAGAATATGATGTGCATATCATGCACGCGACACCTTAAAGCGACCGCGCGCGAGTCAGGAAAAAAGAAAATATGGCTAATGACAGGCAGGGCGGTTGACCGCGCGAGCCAGCAAGGAACTGAACTGCAGTTAAAACATATTCTCTTATACAGAGATAGATGTAACAAATAAGGTGAGAGTTTATGTTTGCCCTTTGTATGCCTATTTTTATCAATGCGCGTCTAAGGAAAGAGGAGGGGGGAGGAGGGTACGAAATGATTTATTTTGTGCTCTTTGCCGTCCCCTTTTTTACAATTGCAAATTGCGACGCTCTGTCTAACAGTCGGTAAGGGATCATTTATATTAGTCGTAGCTGTATGCTGTATGCCGTAATTTGTAAGAATTGATTAATCACAGTCGAGTATTTCTCTCTCATTCAAATGTAAGAGAGGAATACTTGACTGTAATTAGTCAATTCTTATGGATTACGGCATACGGCACACGGTTACGTAGTGTAACTGCTAGTATAAATGATTTAATTGTTAGTTGAAATTAAATCTAAAAAGGATAAAGCATTTGATAAACTGATTCGCAATTAAGGGTCTAAATGTGAATAATTGACATTACTTTATTTAATTAAAATTAAAACATATAAAACGGTATCGAAATGAAATAATGTAATCTTTATGATCAATTATAACTATTAAATATTTTATTAATTGTTCGATATCGTTCTGTACAAAAATATGAATAATAATAATCTCATTTTTAGACCGTACATGTGAGAAACACAATCGATAAACTAGAACCCTATATCGGTCAAAGCTAGATCTTAAATGCTCATATAATTCACAATTCTTGAATCATTAAATATGCTGTATATGTACATGACATATATACTACACTTGTAGTCTAACAAACTGCGCGCCGAAAAATTTCCGAACTATATAAACGCAATTAAACCACTGAAGTAATCTCGCGAATTAAATTAATTTCTAATAATTTCGATGCTCAAACAGACATCATATTTCAAAGATGTTAATAAGCTGAAAAAACTGTTTTTTATTTGAATTAAATTTATTGCGGAAAATATTACCTCGGCCGGGAATCGAACCCGGATCTCTTGTATTTCGTACGAGCGTCCTGAGCCATTAGATTACCGAGGCTTTAGTAATATTCTTCGCAATAATCGGTATATGTAAGTACTACAAGTGTGGTATATATGTCATGTACATATCGTATGTAGCATATTTAGTGATTCAAGATTGAATTATTATTATGTTTGAGCATTTAAGATTTAGCTTCGACCGATATCTAGTTTAAAAATATGAATTTTTTTTTAAAGAATGATCCACAACTAGTGGCCCTACATATAAATCAAATAAATAATTATAACAAATACAAATATAAAAGTTGAGATAAATATCATTGAATAAAATATCACGTTGATCACGATCAATATGTTGCAACATATTCTCTTTCTCTCTTTTCCATGCGAGCGTCTCAACACCAAACTTTGATCGTTATATGCTCTATTGGAAGAGTCTGAAATGAAAATAATAGAAATAATAGAAAACAATGAAATTGTTTATGCTTATGCAGGATTGTTATTGTGGTTTCTGACTGGATAGTTTAGTTTGTTTTGTAATTAAAGAACCTGCCTCATTAATATTTCTTCTTCGTATTGATGAAACTCTAATAACGAATTCGATTGGATGCACTCAGTGCGCACTGATGAACATTAAAGCTGTCTGTACATAAATTATGTACATAAATTAACGTAAAGATATGTTTATAAATAAACATAAAAGTCGGATAAATCGTGAAACACTCAATACACTTTATTATGCTGTTAGGTAAAATATGTATTTTATAATTCGAAATATTTGCATTTCACACTTTCACACTCAAATTAAATCAATGTACAATGGCTTTAATATGCAGCAGTGTGCACTAGTGCGTCCAATCGAATTTCGTCATTATTAAACATTGGTCGTGTTCAGCAACCTCAACTGTTGCGGAGCCGATCCGTGAACGCTCACTGCTATTGGTGTATTCTTCTAGATCATCTAAGTCCTAATCATTTATCATCTTCTAGGATATACCAGAGGCTGTGTTCCTGCTCCATCGTCACAGATCTGCATTCCGTGATCAACATTCTTCGAATAAGCATCTCTTTTCGCTGTTTCACATGGCCAATTTGCGGAATGTTAGAAATCTTTAGAGGATCTTTGGTGCATAAACGATTCGGTAAGAATTTATATATTACGTATCAAATTCTGCCATACTTTTCGATTTATAAAGTCTGAAAGTTACAGTACCGCCGACATTAGCATTATCCAAGGTGTACCGCGTGGAGGTTGCCGGTCGGATTTACACCTCTTATATGTATATAATACATATCATTTCATTTATATACCTTTAAAAAAGAGAGGCGAGAAAGAAGTAGAGACAAAAGTCAATTTTCGAAAATACAAACAATTTAATAAAAAAGTTATTGAAGTCTTTCTTATTTATCAGTTATTGTGTCGAGGAATGTCGAGTTTTAGTTGAATATATAATGTAAAAATATCGGGAATGCTATGTGAAGAACGGTTTCGATTGCATTCTGCATTATTTATTCATACAAAACGGCGAGCAATCGTGTTAGTTAGTAACCGTGTGATTATAATTAGCCGCTTTTCTTCGATTGATTTGTGTCCGCGAGTGTTTGGAGTTTGGTGCAACAAAGAGGACGCGATGACGGTGACGTCGGCGGGATGAGGAGACTGGTGGGTAAATCCATTTATTAGGCTACACTCTTGTGACTAATTATTCAGCTGTTCGAGATGATTTAGCGCCGTCGAGTCAGGTATTCATCGCATCTTGACAGGCATTTAACGTTGTTGACTTGAATACATTACGAGTTAGACGTTTAAGAAAAAGTGGGATATACATCTCCGTTATATTCTGGTTCTATTGACAATGAGATAATAAATTCGGTTTTCCACACGTATGGATTAATAATTTAGAGAGAGAGAGAGAGTCTTTACATTTTTTATTAATTGGAATATGAGAATTAAAAATGTTTTAATGGTCTTTTAACATAATTTATGAAACTAATTTTGATCTTATGTTGTGTGTTTGAGAAAGAAATGAATTATAATGAACGAATAAAAATGATAAAGAAAGTAAAAAAGAAAGAAAAACTAGCATTTTATAAAGACATTATAAAAACAGTGATATATGGTTACTAAGAATTTATAAAATGCAAATGAATATTAGCTGAGAGTTCATTATCTTGAAAGTTATTTATCTCTTTAACAGCTGGAAGATGTTTATTTATTTAAATGCAACAAAAGCATATAATATTTGTCATCCTATGATATTTTCTGTGATGTTTTTATGTTTCTATGTTTTTATGTTTTCTTTGTAGATCAACATTTTAGTATTGTAGCGTAATTCCATATCGGTATGATGAGTTATATTATTTTCTTATTACGATTATGAGATAATTTAGTAACAAGATAATAGATCTTCATAAAATTATTTAATTTTGGCATGTATCTTTCTAAATAATACTATAATTTGCTTTCATTAAATTTACTTAATAAACTCAATTAATGTTATCTGTGGGACGTGACGAGATTATCAATATAATTTTATTTACTGAAAACATATTGTTAAGAGAGCCGTCACATCTACTTTATTCATTAGGAAAGCTCAGGACTCAATGGTTTAAAGTAAAATTTGTTTATTGGAAAAACGTCAACCAGATGAAATTAATTTTATACATTGGAGAGGCTCGATCAGTTTATTGAAGATAATTTTATTTATTCGAGAAAAGTGATTCCTCCACACAAGTTGCGAATATGAGTTTATTTATTGAAAATGTGCATTCATGCATCAGTATCAATTTTATTCATTATATTAAATGTGTTCAGGGAAACTAAATTAAATTTGTTTATTGAGGACGCTGTCAGATAACCGAAGCTAATTTTATTTATTGGAAAAGCGCGATTCGTGGATTATTGAAAATAATTTTATTTATTTGGAGACGCATCGTGTTATCAGTTATTGACAAATTAATTATTATTTAGTAATATCAGTTTATTTATTAATGATGCACGCTCGGTTTATTAATATTAATTTTAATAATCGCAGAAGCTTCTCAAATCATTGAAACCCATTTTACACGTTCACAAATAATGCGTATATTTATAAATTATTAAACACATTTAATGAATATAACAACTCCAATTAAAAAAGTAAATATAACTCCCATAAAAAAATTAATGTGATAAAAATGACAAATATTGAAAAGAATTTTATGCATTTCCATGGAAAATGCATATCATAAATAAGCATCGATTAAATGTTATTTAAAGATACGAATTTATTTAGTATAGGAGACAATATCAGAATTATTAGAAGAGCACATTTAAGTAATCAAATTTTACTTTTATTTATTGGAGAAGCATATTTGTGCTTGAAAAGTAATAAAAATGAAATTCATCTCAGAGTAATTGACGAATGAAATACATTGATATGAATCATGCTTTCCTTATATACATTAAACGAAATGAAGATTTAACGATTTAAAAGTTGAGAAGAAAGAAAATAATTTATTATTATTGATTGCTATTTCTTGTAACTCTTCCATTTTATTTAATCTCGTATAACACATGAACACGATCAGGCACTTTCGTAAGACGAGTAGACGAGATCGGTTCAACGTTCGCCCAGCTTGATAAAAACTGATTTACCTGCATCAAGTTGTTCAGGGTCGTGAACATTGAACACTTTTTTATGGACGATTTGCGAAAAATTCTGCATTTAATGCGAATTATTGTGCACGATTAATGTTGACGGAACAATTACACCGTAGACTTTTGTGTAGCCTATTTATAAGAATCACAAAATAATAATAATTTATCTGGATTTAATATTATACTATTTGTTTATATGTACATAGTAAAAATATTTTGTATTTGTGTTAAAACCGGGTCTTGTTAAAATTTTTGTATTAAATTGATTCAACATTGATTGATTCAACAATGAATTAATGAAATGTATTTATTGTTAATTTTTATCAATTTTTATGTGATGGCTCATCAATTCTGATATTGTTTTCTACAAAATGTAATCTAAATTAAAATCTGTATAAGTAATAAACTATCAAGTATCTCTTGGTAAATATGAAAATAAACTTTTATTAAGATAATGTTGATTGGTACTACTTGAAACATTGTGGAAATAATTGTTAATAGCAGCTATTAGTAGCAGTGTTATTAAAATACTGGTGTTGCGAATGCTTCTGCGTTTATGCACGTAAATCGATACGCAAACATGAATCCTGCAAGACCAGAGACCGATACCGGATATAATCGTTGGTTTGCAACCGTAATGTGTAGGTCCCTAAGCGAATGTTTACGTAAGACCTACGGTGGTTTGCTGCCACCGGCGACGATTGACTTGTCTAAATAATGGCACCTGTTTCATGCTATCGAAAATAATTACTCAGCAAATAATACGGAGCGAGTCGTTCCTTGCGTGCAAGATTAAACGATAATTCATTAATCACACGAAGCTGATTTACTTCTGATTATATTTTACCTTAAAAATATATACTTTTTGATACGATCAGTAAATTGTACATTTGCGCTTAATTTAAGCCACTGCTTCTACTAAATGTATCATTGTTTTAGTATTAAATTCAACACTATAGATTTAACAGTGAAAGATAAAGATTTTCGGTTATCTGTAACACGTGTTAATTACACTTGTATGAAATAGATAAAGTATAACTGATGCAAAAAATAATTATGTATAATTGAACAGTAAGAGAAATTCATATGAATTGAAACCATCGCACTTTTGTTGTTCACGACACATTTCAATCAACGTAGGTGAGCTGTATTCACATAAACCTGGAACCAGAAATCCATTTTACTTTCCTCATTGTCGTGTTATCTGGACATGCCTGGTGCTCTCGCATCAATCGATGGGCCACCATTCACTGAACACAAGAGATGGTAAATAACTTCTTTATTGGTAAAAGTGAACTTGCCTTGGTTCTCACACCCGGACCTTCAATTCGGAATGTCATTGTGCAGTTTATGAATCGAACAGTTCTGTTTGCTTCTGTGTGCTGTTCTGTTTGCTGAAAGCAGTGAGCGCCCAATAGGGACAAAGCTAACACAGGGAGAATCTGTGGATACACTGATCTAACGATCCATCTAGTCATGTATAGCTTTACCAATCTTGAATATACAATTTAGGGAATTTAATTCGCAGTTTAGCATAAAAGCGCGATTAGTACTTCAAATAGAGAAGCGAGATAAGAAACATAATGATGACTTTAGCAATAATTAAGTTATTAAGTTGATAGAGAGATTGAATTATAAAATTCTTCGAGATAATAATCTTACATTAAAAAAAAAATGTCGAATTAATCCAAATTGTTCCAAGTCGATAATTCTAATAAAATTATGTGGTCGTTGAAAGAAGCGTGTGAGAGTTTGTGATTCACATTCCAACAATTTTACTTTCATTCGTGATGTGAGTTATTCTTTATTATACAATCATTAATAGGAAGACGGTTTCAATATCTATTTTCATTCAGCAATACAAAAAAGTATCATCGGATAAAACATCTAACTTATTACTTAAATTAGTGACCATTTTGTTAAAGATCAATGGTTGGTATGGAGCTTAAGGTACAACAAAGTCGAATAATGTTACATTGATTAACGTTATATAACTGAATTATAATCACTAATCGCATCGCCGCGCCGAAAGAAAATTTGTCCTGGAATATTAATTTTAGGCATGATGTGTAAATAGCTATTGAGTCTGATTACAAGGAAAATTTGACTAATGAAATTAATAACTGTTTTATTAATGCATTCTAATGACTCTTGTGAAGGAATTGAATGACAGTAAATGTAATCGGATAACGCCATAATATTGATTAACAAATTGCAGCTGACAATTAACAAAATGTATATCTTTTTGTATGAAAATTTATCTGATAGATTTAGTTGTCGAAACACGAAAGCAATGATTGAATGATTGTTTTATTAATGGGGAATATATGGATTTCGTGACGAACAATGATAGAGATCTGATAACGTTGATTAACATAATGAGAATGATAGAGAAATATGATAGCGAAGAATTTTCAAATAAAGACGCTTTAAATAATTAAATGATTTTGTTTGTTCAATAATTTCAAAAATGTTAATCAAAAGTGTTAAATTTGGAGTCATTAATAAAAAGCAATTTCTTCACAATCTCGTATGTAATAATCATAGAGTCATCAAGTTTTCTCAACAAAAAATTCTGTGATTTTGTAAATCTTGTAAATTGCTTGTAAATTGTTACCTTTTAACAATTTTACAATGTTTATTAATTTCTTATAATTTTATAATACTAATAATAATATTGTTACTCACAATTTGATTTTGCTCCATTTTTTAAATCCATTTGTTGTTGGTATTATATTTCTGATTAATATGATGATGATGTCAAATATCAAATCTTGCGGTCATTGTGTACGGTCTTAATTGAAGGATCCACACATACTTTCCCGATATCCGAAATCCCATGCATTTCAAGGCCAGCAGGTACTAATGAAGTCGTGAGAGGAGGTCGGTCAGGAATTGTGACGCGGTCGAGCGCGCTTTCGGACGGGTGTGGGATAAGGGGGGACCGGCAGATGATTTAGATTCCACCTAAACGATCTGTCTATGCCGGTCTGACGGCTCGGCGTTCAGGTCAAGTTCATCGCCGTTCACATGGTATAATGGATTTAATGAGAAGGTAGCCACCTCCGCACCCCGATATGTCAGGACTTACCCGGTTTCATCGGGTTAGTGTGGAAAGGGGGAATTCTGCATCCTTCTTCATCGCTTCCCACTTGCAGAAGTTACGCACGCTTGGCGAAGGGCGTTTAAGATGATCCTCCTGGGATCAGAAACAATGAACGTGCCTCTCGAGAAGATAATGACGGTGAAAATTGTCAGTTTGTCGTGTACGGGACCCTAATCATTGTTCTCGCGGCTTGTATCTTGTTATGCACGTCGAGGGCATACTGTGGCTCGCGTCCTTTTTATCCAGTCACCGGCCGCAAGCAAGTTAACGACGCCGCCGTGACGTGTAACTATTCATTACGTCTTTTGGCGAGATACTCCTCTATCCATTTTAAAATGACATGAATCCTTTTAGGATTTAGATTGCACGTTTTCGACAGGAATAATGAAAAGAGATGTTGAAAATATTTTTTTATCTTTTTGTAAAGTGGCTTTATGTTTTATTTTGAATTATTTTTTAATGTTATTTATATTGTGTTTTCTAAATGTTCCTTTTCCAAATTGTACGAATAAATTTATTGAAAGTATTCGATATACAGGGTGGGGCATTTTAATCGCCTCAGGCGAATATCTCAGAAACTAAGAGAGGTTTACAAGAAATTAAGAGAGGCCTTTTTCTTGTATCTCTTTCAGTTTCTGAGAGAGAGAGATATTCGCCTGAGGCTATTAAAATTCCCCACCCTGTATATTGTATGAGTATCAATAGACTACTGCAAAATTAAAAAAAATATTTTATCTAACAACTCTTCGTAGAAACATTTTTTGAAATAAATGAAAATTTGGAAGTAATTAACGGGAAGTTTGTAAATGTTTTTCAAATGTTTGTAAATGTTTTTTCTACAAGCAATTAAATTTCTACGAGTAATTAAATATTATATTTAACTCTTGGGCCAGTTATCATCGATTCTTATATTTAAGACTAATACTTAAGTACAGTCTTAAGATGTCAACCAACCAGAGAGCTACATTAGCATCTTAAGACATTACTTAAGATAGTCTAAAAATAGAAACGAACTGTGAATATCGGCTTAAACGTTCTAATTTTTAAAAGGCTTGAACATTTTGGATATTTTTAATGTGTACACTTTGATACATTAAAGATTCTTCTACGAAGAATTAAGAAATTTTAATTTCTCAATTCTTATACTTAAAATGACAAAATTATTCGCACTGTTCGTTAAAATAAATCATGGCCGTTATGCACCACCGTACAATGCGCATCGAAACTTGACGCTCAGCTGACACTTGGAAAAAACTAAGAAGGCTTCGACCGCCGTTGCGTTGCCCATTGTCGAGGTGGAAAGAACGGCAGCTGCGATCGCGACAGCCATTTGGAAACTCGAGCCATTTATTCGTTCGCACCTTCACACCGCTCCCCGAATCCGTGAAAACACCTTAAGCTTTTTCAGGCGGATAAATAGTGAGGTTCTTTCTTGAATGGGTCGCAGGGAAACGAGACTGCACCAGTGTCCTCCTGAATCGAGGGACTCCCGCCAAGACAAACTTTTCTTTAGCGGAATAATAAAATCTTGGAGATATCCTTTCAAAGTCTAGCCTTTAACTCTTCATTCCAGCATTCATGCATAACTTCGAGTCTCTTCTCCACCCGGATATACCCGGAAACTATTTTTCTGTATCAATTTATATGAAAAAAGATCTTGTAAAGATTAATCGTGAGATGTTTTGGAATCATACACAATCGTGAATGTTGCTTTTTGTTACATACTAATACATAGTATCGGTGATGTGTTTTTTCTTATTTTTACATAGAGAAATTGTTATTAAACATTATTTGGATAAGCTTAAATATTTTATACTTAAATACTATTACGCTAAAATTGAAAAGGAATATTAACATACAACGTTTCGAAGGATGATATTTAACGTTTATTTCTCATTTACGGTACAATATTTATAACTTATTTTTGTCTGTGGAATGTTATACGCTGTTATAATCGATACAGCTTAAGATTCATCGTAACGATACGAATACAATCTGGAGACACGGTAGTGTCTCGGCGCTAAGCCAAGCGCAGCGATACAAAGATTACACGTCGTATAGCGGGAAGGTCTCACTTTTTGAGCGCGTATATGTCACACTTTACTTTCCGCCTCGCGAAATCGATTTGATTCGTTACGAAAAGGCAAAAACAAATTAAAAGTAACTATTAAAGTGCCATTTCATGAGACGCTAAAAAGCATCATTAGTGTGGTCATGTGGTCTCAATTTATTGACGCTAGTATTGGATAAATCCAACTTCTAACGTCAGATCATTCAGTTCAAGATTGGACGTTATAACCCTTTTCACTTTCACTGTCTAATCGTCAATTTTGGTGACATAACCTATTTTGACTTATTTTGACATCGTCAAATGAACATCGAGCGTTAGCATGAAAAGGCACCTTAAATCCTAAAATAGCATCAGACGCGCGCACTTCTCAGCAGAGTTGGGCAATTTAGAGCAGCGAACAGTTTCTTACGTATAATACGTGTAACATATAGTATTATACGTATAAAAACCATGTATGATACATTATATTTAATACATGTCCAACCCTGCATCTCACTCTCAAGAAATCAACAAGAAAGAAATTATATATTTTTACATTTTTCTATTTTTACATTTTTTAAATTAATTGAGATATTTAATAGTAATCTTTAGGATAACTTCGGTAATAGACTTTCGGTCTTTTTATACTAGTTTATAAAAAAAAGATTTAATTTCTTTGATCTAGACAGGGTGTTTCTTATAGATTTTTGAATACCGAAAACGATGCGGCAAGTCAAATTTCAGCACGTTAAGTTTCTGAAATATGGTGTACAAAAAAGTTCTGAGCTTTAGATTTCATACAAACGAAATAACAATTTAAATTTTATATATCTTCCCGCCCTTTTGCGGTTTTAAAGCGTTAACATTTGGCCTTCTAAAATGCCATACGGTTTGGTGTTTGATGCACATAACCTCAAAAATCAGTAGTGTTCATGATGGCAATAACAAAAGAGCATATTCGATTTTCCGTCCACTTCGCGTTTCATCTGAAGAAAAATGCTGCTGAAGCCACTGTAATGATTTGTGCTGCATATGGAGAGAACGCTGTAAGTCATGCTACATGTAAAAGATGGTATCAAAAGTTTCGCCAAGGAGA
>NW_017257602.1:192833-200287 GCF_001594055.1 Mycetomoellerius zeteki
AAAGCCCAATATCCACGCCAAGAAGGTTTTGCTCTGTATCTGGTGGGATTGGAAAAGTGTGTTGTACTACGAGTTGTTACAACCGGGTGAAACAATCACGGCAGACCGCTACCTACAACAATTGACCAATTTGAGCGATGCATTAGAAGAAAAGAGGCCATTTACTGGCCAAGGACGTCGTAAAGTGATCTTGCTTCATGACAATGCTCGACCACATGTTGCGAAAGCGACTCAGGATCATATCTTTGCGTTAGGCTGGGAACTTCTTCCGCACGCGGCGTATAGCCCAGACATGGCGCCTTCCGATTACTACCTATTCCGGTCGCTGCAGCATCATTTGGCTGATACACATTTCGTGAGATTAGAAGAAATACGAAAATGCATTGATGACTTTATCGCTTCGAAGCCGGTGAGTTTCTATCGTCAAGGAATTCGCAAGCTACCCGAAATATGGCAAAAGGTCGTTGATGCAAACGGAGAATATTTCGCTGATTAATATTTTTTCGTTTGTTTTTGAATAAAGATTGGATTTTACAAAAAAAAGCTTAGAACTTTTTTGTACACCTAATAATTGAGGTTTAATATGCAAAAAATGACTTTTTTTGCAATATTTGACATTTTTTTGTAAAAAAGGTTAACATTATCTTGAGATTCTGATAAGAAGTCATGAATGTATTGTTCGTTCCCTATGAAATGCATTTTTTATTTTAGTATCTTACTTTTCAGTTATATTATGAAATACTTAAATACAGAGTTTTTGTAAGATTTTTTTCTATGATGAAGTCTATGATGATGAAGTCATATATTCTTATAATTTCTAGTTTGTGATTATTGATATATAGTGTAATTTATCGTTAGGATATGCTAAACATATATACAGGTTTGGAAAGTAACGCGTTACTTGTAACGTCACTATCGTTTTCATTACTTTTTTCTGTCTACAACGCTAGTGGTAATATTATTACCATTTACAATAACGAAATCTCTCTCACACATCCGTTACTTTTATCGTTACTTTACTCTCTCTTATTATCTTTATAACTATTCAATATATCACAAGATTTGTGTATATATATATATATATAATTAGCTAGAAATATTTTATAATAAAAATTTAAATGTTAAAAAATGTTTCGTTCTTTATATCTTACGCTGCATTCCGATAGTCTTGCCAGTACTGAAAATCTGTAGTATAGGTATATGTAACGTGAAATATTATTTTCAGTATTAGCAATAAATATTGAAATGCACTCTTAGTGACGACATTAATGTTTATAAGTAATGTTTAATAACTATTTTTTATAAAATCTGTGTTTGTAAATTACAGATTAATTACTTAAAGATAAGCGTATATTGAAAAATAAAAATGTTAATACAAAAAATTATCAAAGATTTATTAAATATAAGTTAATATCAAGAAAAGCTATAAGACTAATGTGTTTGCTATAAGACTAATTTAAACTAATACTTATTTAAGATTTGCTATAAGACTAATTTAGAGTTTTAATAAATCATTACTAAATACGAAGAAGCACCAATTATGGTCAAAGTGAGATATGAGACTAATTATACATATGTATTGTAAAATTTATCTCAGAAATAATCACCAGTTACTTTATACTTATCTTTCAACACAATCGATTTGAAATATTAATAATCCTCCTAAATTTAATTAGATCTTTGATTTGATGCTATTATCATCTTAAAACTTATTGCGAAAAATATTACCTCGGCCGGGATTAGAACACAGATCTCCCATATTCCGTGCGCGCGTCCTCCGTCGCAATGCATAGAATTTTAAATTTAAATTTAAATTTTCACAATTAATATTGACTATAAAATAATGTAATTTTTAAATCTAAATTTTTACGTAAATATTATAAAAAAGTAACGAAAAAAGTAACGAATTATTACTTTCGAAGTAACAGTAACGCGTTTATGAAGTAATGTTCCCAACCCTATGCATATATATATACACGCACGCACTCACCCACGCACGCACACATTTTTTCAGCATATATTTTTTATCAATTTTTTTGTACTATATTTTCTTATTGGCAACTATTTTTACCAACATGAGAAAATGCGGTACTAAAAAATTCTGAAAAAATTCTTAGAATTCTATGAGAAGAAAATAAACAATTTTTGTCTCTTGCTGTTTTTCTGTAAAATTAATAGTACTTGAGTAAAAAAATTATTAAAAACCAATAATCGATTTTTCGTAATTAATATCGTATTAACAATTGCGAAAATTGCAAAATTACAATAATCGCGCACCTCTTCCCGCGCTGACCTTCAGTAGCCCAGAATTGTCGTGTTATTTTAGTCTGCTCTATTAGCATACGAAATATTTGGCGGTCATTCTGAGAGGGGCGTTCTTTGTCAAATCGGCCATTCCCTTTGTCCAAAACTTACAATCAGTTCAACCAAAAAATTTTTTTCTGGGCTCAAATTGTAGGTACACATATCTATTTTCTTTAGCACTCTGGCCTTTTTGGGTGGCAAGTCTGGTTCAGGCCTAGGGTGGTCGACTCGTGATCTGAAGATCCGAGTTCGATTCCACCCGCATGCCCCATGTACGCGTTTTTCGCGTCTAGAGATCATCACTCCATCTAGTTGCTGATTAAGGGTCAAATATATTGCCCCATCTGATTTTCAGTATTGGAAGTGAATATCTCAATGCGATTGACACAAGCAATTACCATTACTGTATACAATCCTTATTCGTCCTTATTCGAAGAATAGGATGATAAATATATAATCTAACCTAACCTAACATATACAATTTGTAATAATTTTACAATATTACCATCGAGCGCTTGCTCTTATGGCTCCTGTTACCATGATTTTTGCACCCAGAAATTCAATATGATGGGCCTAATATGACGGATATTGTTCACGAAGTACTAATTAAGAATGCTTAAATCATCACTCAAATGGGCCAAGTATTCGTTCGATTTTCATGAATATCAGTCAAGAAAGAAAAGTGTTCAGAGATATCAAAGGATTTGCGGATTATCGCTGTGTTGTGATCCATTACTAATGCTTTCGTTTCGTGAACCTTCACTTGATCAGGGCGAGGAACGCACTGATACTATCGAGAAAATGCATAAATCGCATTTTTGTCGGAATAGTATTTCCAAAATGATTGCCATAATAACTCGTACAGTTTTAATTTAATCAACTTAAAATTTTTAAGATGTTTACAACACTTCTTCTCAATTAGTACTTCGTGAATTACAACCGTCATGTTAGGCCCATTATATTGATATGCGTTGAAAGTCCGACAACCATATCGGCACGCATTTATCATTTCTGAAATTAATTCATTTAAATGAATTTACAATAGTTCAACATCTTAACGTTCTGACCGTTATGGCGCTTCTTAATTTAAAATTATTATGTTTAACATTAGCGGTCTTTCAATCTTATTATTGTTTATACACGCGCGCTGAGAAAATGCGTAACTCTCTATATATATCAATTATTGCGAAGAATAATGCTAAGGTCTCGGTAGTCTAAAGGCTTAGGACGCTCGCACGGAATGCAAGAGATCCGGATTCGACTCCCGGCCGAGGCATTATTTTTCGCAATAAGTTTTATTACAGTTTTTAAGTTGGGGAATTTGGGGGGATTATTAATATTTTCAGATTTGATTGCGTTGAAAGTTCGACAACCATATCGGCACGCATTTATCATTTCTGAAATTAATTCATTTAAATGAATTTACAATAGTTCAACATCTTAACGTTCTGACCGTTATGGCGCTTCTTAATTTAAAATTATTATGTTTAACATTAGCGGTCTTTCAATCTTATTATCCATTATATTGAATTTCCAAAAAGACCAAAGTGCTAAAGAAAGTAGATATAAGTATTTACAATTTAAATTCAGAAAAAAATTTCGGGAGAGAGCCTAGCTTTCTCATGAGGTTTCAATAACAATGGATTTTTTAACAAGAACTTTTTTTGAGAATTTATATATAAGGACGCAAATTGGAATCCTGGATCTCAAAAGTGACTGTTCAGCCCAGCATTTCAGGATCTTGTATTTGTTGTTGTTGAATTGTGATTGAATGTGAATTGGATAAAGTGATCTCAATCATGTTTGATCTCATTTAGCTTCAACGGCAATTTTGCTTGATTCATCACATTTCCGCAATAGATAATGGTACAAACGGCTATCCCCCCATTCAGCATTTTGTATTAACGACTATACATCCACCTCACCTTCTCCCCTGCCGAGAAGCGCACGACTTTCCACGCGAAGCGAGTTCCATTCTACCTTTTCCTCCTGCCGAGAGGCGCACGAATTTCCATGCGAAGCGAGTTCTACCTCACGTTCCCCCTCCCTTCCTTGCCGAGAGGCTCACGACTTTCCACGCGAAGCGAGTTCCATCCCACCTTTCCCCCCTGCCGAGAGGCACACGACTTTCCACGCGAAGCGAGTTCCATCCCACCTTTCCCCCCTGCCGAGAGGCGCACGACTTTCCACGCAAAGCGAGTTCCATCCTACCTCTCTTGTTCAAGGGCGCACGACTTTCCACGCGAAGCGAGTTCCACCCCCCCTTGCTGAGAGGCACACGACTTTCCACGCGAAACGAGTTCTATCCCACCTTTCCCTCCTGCTGAGAGACGCACGACTTTCCACGCGAAGTGTAATAAGTTCCACCCCATCTTATGAACTACATTAAGCTAATTGGCATTAAGCTAAATTGGTATTAAAGTTTGCAAGTTTCTTAACAATAAATTAAATAAATTATTAATATGGCTCAATCAGAATAAATCAATAAATAAAAAAAAGGGCTACGAGCCAATATAAAGAATATTTAATATTCGTACAAACGTTTCGACGCCGATCGGGTCATTTTCAATGTAAAAACAAATAACATTACATAAATTGTCGGAGTATTCGGTTAGATTATATTATCCAGTAAAACAACGTCGGTTATTTCCGTATTCCCTATTATTAGATATGTGCGGTCCATATACAAAACTAGCATCACTTGACTGATGTAAAAGTGATCTCATCTCACTTTTCAAAAATCTACAATCTTACAAATAATTCAAAATAATAACCTGACGTTGCGTTACAGTTTAAATTATCAAGTATATATATTTTATAGTAATTTAGTACCAATTAAGTTACATACATATATATACCTTGATTTGTCGTAATGATGTGAGTCAGACGCCGAGAGAAAAACAAAATTAACTAAGTCATATATAATAAAAGGTAAGCCATGATACGATATATTGGAGAGAACACATGTATCCTCGACGATGTCAGGCGACGTTATGATAAAAAGGAAACAAGGAAACAAAGAAAAGACTATAATTGGAAGGGGACAGAGGACAATGTTAAGAAGGGGAAAGAGATTGAATAATATTTAGATATGATTCTGGTAGAGAATCTGTATCATTTTGTTTGTTTATCCCATGTTTTTGTCTTTTAATGTGAACTATCTCCGATATTAGTCTCTTATTATAAGAAGCTTCTATATCTAAAATTTCAACATTACCCCAGTCAAAATTATGATTCTGGTCAATGCGGTGATTGGTAATCACCGTTGGAGATTTTGACTTCTTATCGTATTAATATCGGAGACATGTTCGTGTAATCTTGTCTTTAATTGTCTTTTTGTCTGTACCTATGTACGTAACTAACATCGCAATCATCATAAGAGATCTTATAGACAACGTTTCGATTGCATAAAGGATCCAACTGGTCTTTGCCCTTCCTAATAAAATTCTTTAGTGAATTTGGTATAGAGAAAGCCAATTTACAATGGAACTTGTTGGTAATTGGAGTAAATTTTTCAGATACTGAATTCACATAAGGTATTGTGAAAAATCTCTTTGATTTTTTTGTCAACAATTCCACTATTAAAATTAATGTGGAATTTTAATCTTTTTTGTATAGAAGAAAAACAATACTATTATCATATATTACTTAATTTATTAAAATCTAAATTTAAATACTAATCGGGCTCTCGAAATTAAAAAAGGATAATAAAATATACGGACAATGAGAGCGTTAACATAACGCGGTAATTGGTGCGCAATTTATACAATAATCTAATAATATTCACATATTATGATAATAGAGTCGGGTTTGATCTATCGTGTCAACATCGTTTCATTTTCGCTCTCAGACGTTTCACCGGCGAGCAGCCGTTTAGTTCTCTATTATCAAATTTTAACTCATCTCATAATTTCTGTATCCTATTATTAGTGCATTTAGTTATTTTTGTTTGTGTTGCATTTCTCGCATTGTGACGGTGAGCGCGCTTTCTGCAGTTAGCCCCTTTCTTTGCTTGTGCTGCGTATTTGTGCTGCGTTTTCCTGTCAGTTGTTCCACCTGTGACATCTTTCTGTGTTTCTAGCGTTGTATGCAAGTGCTGCGACTTGTGTACGTCATATCTCGCAATCGATATTGTGCTCAGCAATTCGACAATATATCTGATATATGTAATGCATATAACGCTCGAGATTCTTAGTCTTCACTGTTAAATCTATAGTGTCAAATTTAACCTAACGTGAGTCGTCACTCCTACTCGTGATATATCGTTATTTTTTACCAAAATGATAATTAAATTTGACACTATACTTGATCAAAAAGTTCCTGAAATTCATTCAGAAAATTCAAAATACAAGTTTATTCATCAAAAGTGATGAATAAACTTGTATTGTCCCCTTCAAAGTACTCCCCATCGACTGCAACGCACTTATGCCAGCGCTTGATCCAGCTCTCGAAACATTTCTGAAACTCTATTGTCCGTCTTCCGATTTTTCCATTACCTCTTAGTAGTGGTTTTTTGACTCGATCGAACAGAAAAAAATCGCAGGGAGCCATATCGGGTGAATTCGATGGTTGTTGGATGATATTCGTTTCGTTCTTGGTCAAAAAATTTAATACAAACTCGTTGCAAATTCAACTCCATTTTTAAAACTGTAAAAAATCGAAAACACGTATAGAGGTAGATGTACTCAAGACGGCGTAACTTTTACAAATGTCAAGCTATGACGATAAAATTGGGTGGAAATGTCAATGATAGATATGGCAACCTAACCAAAAAAACAGAACTCAAATCAGCTGACTCAGAGCATCACCTGGTGGTAATTCCGGGAACTTTTTGATCAAAGTATCGTTGATCAATTTGACACTATACGAGGGTCGTCTGAAAAGTTTTGAGCCTAACATAGAAACAAGTAATTTTTCGGTCAAATTCAATTTTATTTTTCCACATAGTCTCCTTTTAGATCGATACATTTTTTCCAGCGATGCTCTCACCTCTTTAATTCATTCAAATAATACTGAGCGTCTTGCTTTGCAAAATAGGCGTCTACGGATGCGATGACCTCCCCGTTCGATGAAAATTTCTGTCCTCCGAGCCAAACTTTGAGCCTAGGAAACAGAAAAAAGTCGCTGGGGGCCAGATCTGGTGAATACGG
>NW_017257602.1:200919-242965 GCF_001594055.1 Mycetomoellerius zeteki
CAAATGATGGGGCAGAGTCCCCGTAAACAGCGTCCAACTCGGCTTTAATTTGCGTAGACGTATTGCCTTTTAAATGCAAGAATTTAATTATAGCATGATATTCAATTTTTTCCATTTTTACAAAATGACGACACAAATGATTGTCAAACAAGAACTGAACGTCCAAAGTGGCCACAATTGTCACAGATATCTTTCGTAAGTATCACGATTATAATACCAGAATGGCTTTGACGAGTAACGCTATCTTCATGGTGAGGCTCAAAACTTTTCAGACGACCCTCGTATATATTAAAATTGTACAGTGACTGTACTTGTATACTGTTGATACCAACTTATTTGGACGTTTCGGTTTCTTTCAAATCATCTTCAGCAAAATCGTGAATCATTACCGTAGATGTATTGACAATAGTTGGAAGATGTTGAAATTATGTTCTATGTGAGACCGAGGATGAGTATCTCTCTACTGTTAATTTATTAAATTTATTGTCCTCATTTTAAGAATGTAATGTATTAAACGTTTTGCATTCCATACATTAAATTTTTCAAATTTGACTTATATGCTCTTCACTTTCTTTATATTATTAATTGATAATTTCTGAATCCTAGTAAGTTTAATACTTCAATTAAGTTTATTAAAGTGAAATAAATTTGATTTGTTTTATGCTTATTATGAAAACTGCGGTTTTTCTATTAATTTTATAATATTCTTCAAAAGAAAATAATAATCTTGTTTTGAATACATAATAGTAAGTTTTTCTAAAATTTTGTAATAAGTATATCTTAAGATTATGATCAAGAAAATATTCTTTGCTAAGATAATCATTACTTAAAAGTAAGAAAATAAATTGAGTAATCATTTTTCTTAGCAATAGATTGATATTTATCTGGGTCAGTGTTTTCGCAAAATCTTTAAATGGGAGATTTTTGGGCGTCAGTGAGTAGGTACTGATTTTTTGGGTTTATAATTATGAATTGTTAGTCTTTACTCATAATTCAAGATTGTTGATCCATCATGGTGCATGGATAAAATATAAAAATTGTATAATTAAAAAACAAATTTTGATTACTCTCTCGGCGTTTAACACAGTTGAACTATCAACATAAAAGAAAATATATTTTATAACAATCGTTCATGACTTCCAATCGGAATTTTAAGATAACTTAACTTTTTTAACAACAAAATGTCAAATATCGTTAGGAAAGCTATTTTTTAAATATTGTACCTCAAATATTTTGGAAACTTGAGCGTTAGAATTTTTTTTACTTGCAGCATCGTTTTCATCATTCAGCAAAAATCTATAAGGAACACCTCGAACTTCCAGTTCAAAGTAATTTTCGGCTATGAATTAATTAGTGTTAACTTCTTAAAAAATAATTATTCAATTTTTTTAACAAGTGATTTATATAACATATTGAAAATGGCCGTATTCGACCAAAGCATCTTGGTACTTAAGGAGATCCTAAAGTCAACTATTTTACCGATTAAACGCAATAATTTTCGTAAAGAATTTTCATATGTATTACTTTTACAGACTTGGAAATTATTTTCCATTAAAATATACGCACTAATACTAATTTGATGCGTAGATTTTTATACCAAGAACGAAAAAAATTTTTGAAATTGAATTGTTCTTTATCATTACTTACAATTAGTTCAATATGACATCTATAACTGTCAAGTTGTAATACTTGTTTGATACAAAAGTTCTGCAATCTATACTTATGAAAAAATTGGAGGTTTCAGACTACTAGGCAACACGAAGAAACAACGTGGAATTCAACTTACATACCTAATTCGATACGAAAATCTTTTACGAAAATTTAGACGTATGTGTGGGTGTGATATTGATATAGTAGTGATGTCGATGACGCGTAAATTGTACCTATATGTGTTAGTCCTATCGAATCAATTCCATCGCAGTTCGATCTTCACTTTAGGATCTCCTTAATCCTAATCGGTATTTGTAGATCCAGTGGATCTGGATACTTCAACTACATTGTGAAAAAATGTTTATAATAAGTATTTTTTAGAACTTTACATAATTTTAAGTTACATAACTCTATTTTTTGGATTTTGACTTTCAAAATAAAAAAATTGTTCAATTACGTTTAACTTTAAGCAAAGGCATATTAATTTAAAATACACTGAACAGACGAATATTAGTTTAAAGAAATTTCGAAACCAATACCGATTAGGGTTAAAAATATTTTTGCGTGAATCTTACAATTTCCAGTTCAGACTAGGGCTCTAATTTTATTCCGTTTTTCGAAGATACGTGTAAACATAAAACGTTTATCCGTTTATATTCGCTTTCAAAAAAACGTTTACTTTAAGGTAAACGTTTACACGTTTAATTAGCACGTTTAATTAGCATTATTAGTGTAAACGTGTTTTCGTTTAAACGTATAATAGTTAATTACACGTATATTCGGAAAAACGTTTCTAATAAACGGATATATTAATTATACGTGTAAACGTATTTTCGTTTAAACGTATAATAGCGAGCCCTAGTTCAGACAAACACTGCGCACTGATTATCTATCAGTATTGAAAAACAGTCTTATAACCGTGTTCTGAAGCTATGAATGAAGCTGGATTACGTAATATCATAAATTAAAAACAGTTTAATAATCTGCTGCTAATAATCATCATAATCACAGAAATGTAATGAATTTGTGGAAAATATATAAGTACATATCATTCTAAATATCTGCAATCAAGATTTAACCTTCATGACGTCCTGATCTGAATTTCTTTAAATAGCATATATCTAACCACTTTCAATCATTAAAACATGTGGTGATATTTACATAATAATAACTATAAATGTTAGGCGAAAATGCTTATTACAGAAATGACAGACTTTAAAATTTCAAAATATATATTCATTTAAAAAATTAAATAATAAATATATGTTTTTTGTATTATCCATGCTTAAAGTAGTTACTTAAAAAGAAATTTGATCGCACTAAGAATCATTAGTATAGGCTTTAATGTTCCTTTTTTAACCAGGAAATAATAAATATTTTTTCCTCTCAGGTCAAACTGTGACGTTGATATTAAACCAATTGATTAATTTTAAATCAACAGAAAAATCATACTACATTAATAGCAGATTATTTATAATTAACGCTAATAAATATTGTAACAACATTCATTTTGTAAAAATATGTTTGTCATCTATATATAATAGATGACAAACATATTTTTACAAAAATTATATAACAATGTCTTTATCCAGCTCAGCGCAATGAAAGTTAAATAAAATTTTTTATTAAAAAATTTCGTAACCATCTTGATATTAAAGAAAGAAAAAAAAACAAAAAGTAGAAGGCTTGTTACTCTTACGTCTCACGTAATTCTTCCCACGAAATCGAACATTCACTCATGAGATCTCTTGAACACCACGCACGCACATGATTCCATTTGTACTGCTTTCTCTTCAAGGATTACGAGGTCCCTGGTGCTCCTGACGAAAGAGACCGTAAGAAAGCGAATTCACGCGCGGAAACCCGGAAGAAGCCAAGTTTTTGCTACACTATTTACACAGGGGCTATGTACACACGTTCTCAGTTCTTAATACGTCTCGGTCAAGACTAGTCAGCCGACCACACAGCGAAAGTCCTTCCGGTCTTCGTTGTCATCTATAACGATTATCGTTTATCGTTCTCCATTTTTCGAAGTAGTCCATTGGCCAAGTTTAATTCTGCTGCTAGAGCGACACTATTGATTATATCTTGCCGTCAGGAAAATGCTTAATCTTTCTTAGTCGATAAAATTCTTTCAGATCGATCGTCTTGAACGGCAGATGTTGGATTAAGAATGTCTTGTATAATAATTTTTTTAATAAATAGTTTGTAAATGATTAGGTCCGTTTTAGAAAGTATCGGCGATCTCTTCTTTTTATTTTTCCAAATTCCGTTTAATTGATTCGTGAAATCTCTGTTTGACCCGCTTCAGATTCTTCAAGAATTCTTCTATAAAAGAAACGAAGAAAAAATTCGAGAAGTAATTTTGGTAATATTTGCAAGTTGATGACTAGTTCATAAGTAACTGACTTCGTTAAATTTATGTGTGTCGTTAAATCCGTGATAGCCATTATAATGAGAAAATAGTCATTATTGGAAAATTTTTACTTTTTGATCGGTACGATTTAAAAATACCTTTTTTCTCTTAATGACTTGTCACATATACATATCTATTAATTTTTGTCTTGTTAAATCCACAATCATTACAATCAAGAGAGACATGTAGCAATTATCCTTCTTGAAAACGCATCGGGATCATCCATTTTTCTGATTATCGAAATCACGACTGATGATCCGGAAAAGTCTGCGTTTCCGTCATTTCGTTCCGTCGAGTCCGCGGTAGCCATCATAGCAACTGCTCCTCGAAGATAGATCAGAGCTACGCTCTATCGGGTCACAAGATGACCAACGGTCGTCGAAAAGATTCGTTTCCCGATGCCGCTGCCATTTGGTATCCACCGTATTGACCCATCTGCGGAGCAGTCAGTAGGCCGCTAGCTTGGACTGATGCGGGATAATACGGCAAAGCGCCGGGACTCGCGGCCGATGATGTCGATGTCGAACTCGCGCTGGACGAGCCTTGCTCTGTCCTTTCGTGTTGCTTGCTTGTGTCTGGCGATTCCGCGGGCGGTGATCTTGCGGGTCCGTTTCCACCAACGACACTATTTGGGCTGGATTCCTCGTATAGCTTGTTGGGCTCGTAGCTCGGCCGATTGTATTCTCCAATAGTGGGTTTCTGATCCATGTATAGCTTCGACTGCTCGAAGTATGCCTTCGCGTCTAAGTAAGTACGGTCCAGATAAGTCTTGGGATTGGAAGAATCCAAGTACTTAGGATCTGGATACATGCTCATTGCCAGAGTGCTGGGCGGCATATAGGCAGCGCGATATTTATCAGGCTCCATAGAATACTTCATGGTCATCGGGTCCACTGGTAACTATAACAAAAACAGGGAAACGTCTGACAATCCAAATATTATTTTTAGATTCTTACATCCCGTGGTAATCAGACCGAACATATATCTAATTAATGGAAATGGATCTATCTAGAAAAATTCTCTACAAAAAATTCGTCGAACTTTCGAAGATCCTAATAAAATTTAAAGTACTCCGTTATTAGTTTGCTATTAATTCGCCGATTCTTTGCCTGCTATACGTTGACTTTCGAAAAAACGAATACTGAAAATGCGGCATCATCGCGACGAACAAAAAGAGCAAGCGACAAATTTGACAGTCAACGCATTCGATTCGGTCGGCGCGCGCAAATCGCGAAATCGGTGGATCCGCGTCGCGACCCGGGCTGAAGATTTGTTCTACGTCGAAGACAACGATGCCAATGGCCATAAATTTCGTCACGTTGGGCCAAGCACGTTTGGACCAGGCTGCCGCAAGTTGAACTGAGTTGAACTGGGACCGGCCCGAGAGACCGGTGCTTAAAAAAAGAAAGAAAAAATAAAAGAAAAAAAAGGAGAGGCGGGAAGCAACGCGCATATTCCCGATTCTATAATTCGTGGACGAAGGAAGGACCGTGGCGGGATCCTTTGTCGGATCGTTAAGCGGCTTTGTCCAGATGATTTACATCCAGTCTTAGTAATGCTAAGTCTCTCCCGCCCGCTACGACCAATTGATTACAGCTTAGCTTCTCTCGCCTCGAAAGCCTCACTCGCTGCTATCCGCGAATCGCGTCCAGAAATTAAAAAATTCCTTCTCATCGCGCGACGTTGAGATATTCGCATAGAAAGTCGGTTTGATCGCGACTTCGATTCCAATTATCACAGTCGACACATGTATTTTATTAATTGAACGTTGGATGATTATTAGATGATTAATAGAGATCCGATTGAAACAATTTTTTTTATTCTTTTTCAGACGAAATAGAAAACGAATATTTGATTATGTGTCAATTTCAATCGAAATCAAAACTAAAACTTTCATATGCGAATCTTAGAAAAGTTATATGTATATACTTCTTCTTCATAAATATTATAATGTAATTATTAAAACAATTACGCATCATCTCATTCTATTGTAATACAATTCTTTTATCACAGTGATATGTTATACACTATCCGTAATATCATAATCATATTTCAATAATTACACGCGATTTCAAAACATGAAATACAAATATTTTTTAAATAAGTCTTTGGAAAATCAAGAGAAAATATTTTACGTTAAATAAATTTTAAGTAATAGATGTTTATTACAGCTTAATCGGTTTCGACTATGTTGCTAAAACTCTGTTTTCTCTCAATTTCGACTGAATCCTAATCGAAACTTTGATTTTTAACCGAAGCCGATCATAACCTAAACGAAAACGGAATTTTCAATCGGACTTTAATAGTTAATTCAATAGCGAATTCTTGAATTTTTTAAAGTCGGCTGTGTGCTCCGGAAATTTTTTGAATTAATTTGAAATACAGAATAATGTCAATTTCTAAATTAAAAAATTTGAAATAATTCAGCACCTTTTTTCAATATGTATGATTATTCATAAGTTAAATGATCAAAATGAACATATAATTATTTACCTAAATTATTTTTTAATGTAGCTTATTAAGTTTTCTCAATTTATTCGAAATGGAGAAATTATACGACATAAATACAAAAGTTCTAAGATGTATCTTAAAAAGTGCCTACTAATCATATAGCGCTACTCTTGATAAAAAATTGAGTCGAAAATTCCTCTACCATTTTGCAATTTTCGCAACTTTTTTTAGTTACTTAATGAGCAAAATGTATAAATCGGCGATGAAGCAACTTTATGATATCTTTAACAGCTCTTTAAGAAACATTTTTAAGATATTCCATTAAAAACTTTCCATTGAAAGATATTTTAAAGTTGTCTTATGTATCTCAATTTCACCCGCTTATTTGACAGTCTTTAGAAATTAATTTCACATTAACTATTGCGAAAATTGTAAAATGATTCAAGACTTTTCGACTCGAGTTTTTTATTAGGAATAGCGCTACATGATTAGTGGGCGCTTTTTAAGATATACCCTGTATGTGTGTATAAATATAGTTGTGTATATTGTGCTATGTCTAATTTTAAATATCTGCTTACGTTTATAGTTCTACATGTATGTCATTTGTTTCTTTCGTTTGTTATAGTCGTCTTCGTTATAGCCGTGATAGTTCATTCTATGCCGTCGTTGTCAGAGACTTAATTATCCAACGCGATGTCACTGTTAAAAAGGACAATGACACCGTACACTATTCGCCTCTGTTTTGGGTCACAAAAGACTGGTATTCTCTTTTCGCGCCATGTGTCGTCGAAGTCGTGAGCGAAGGAGAATGAGCACACTTTATTTTCTAAATGGCCTCGGGGCGGTGGGAGAGCACAGAGTGCAAGAAAGTCAACTCCCTCACATTGCTCCATTGTGCCGCAGCCCTCGATATTTCAGCCGCTTCAACATTTTGTAAAAACTTGCTTCGTTCGCGAGTCTCGAAACGTGATTCTGTTAAATTGTCGGTGCACAAAAAAGATTTGTTAAAACAATTAAAAGCTTTATTGAGTCAGCAAGATAATTTTCTATGAATTTATTTTTTGGATATATATAATAGTTACCATAATCGGCGAAAAGAATCAATTTCAACATTGTGTTTACTATAATTTAACTGACACACTCCCTTTTCTTCTCATTACATGATTAGCTGTAATGTGCACCTTGAAAAAAATTCGACTTTGTTAAATCGAGTTTATTAGGTCGTTGTTAGTTGTTAGTTATAAAGTACTCTTGAAACCATTCAATTTTCATTCCAGAAATTTTTTTCTACCTCTTATAGTTTTGAAGATATTCGCTTCGAAAGAGAAAAACCGATTTTTTTCAAAGGGGTGTTTCACCCCTTAAAAGTGTGTATGGGCACGTATAAAAAATACGTGTCGCTTATTTTTGTCTGGAGAACAACATATTAAAAACTCATCAAAATCGGAGTGTAATACTTGGGTAGGTTTACTTGTTAGTCACGTACATAAACATTTATACATATGCGAGCACATTTATATATAAACAGTTGAGGGGATTTGTCCGAAAATGCTTAATAAGTTGATTTGTTTTCTGCACTAGATTGCACTAGAACTCTCTTTCTCGCTTTCGACCAACATCAATCCATATACATCTCACTTTAATTTTCAAAAGTGTATTAGCTCAACCACAGAAGACAAACGTAATAATATTCTGTCTCTTTCTTTCTCTGATAACGCTTTTCTTCAACATACCAGTATCAGTGTGCTCTTCCTGATGAAGTGAACAGCAAGGTTCACGAAACGTTGACGTTAGCAATGAATAAAGATGCGGCGATAACTCGCAAACTTGTATATTTCTTTGTTTCTTTCTCTAGCATGTTATAGATTGTATTAATAAGAAATATTTTTCTTTACAATGACTTCTAATCTTTTGATATGAAAACTAAAATAGTTCTTTCTTTCTCAAGATTTTGCGATCAGATATTTTCGCGATGCTAATACGCCACAGAGAAAGGAAGAGCTCGAACTCGGCCGGGCGAAGATAACGCTGAAATTCTTCGAGCGTGCCGCTCGCCGCCGATGTTCGCCAATAATGGTCGCTTGTATCGCGCCGGTGCCTCGTTCCAGACGCGTCGGCCATTCAGCCGTTGAATGCAGAAATAACTAGCTATCTGTTTGTCTCCCGTAGCCAGCTGCGGAAATTCATACACAGACCACGGTCTCCGGTTTCTGTTTGCGAAGCCACCCGGGGGCTCCTTTGTTGCGACAGCGAATGCAACGTACCTACACTCATCCTCCTCTCTCGTTACATACCTTTCGCGTTTCCACCCTCATCCTTCCTTCTCCTTTCTGAATCCTCTTCATACGCGCGCGCGCGCAATTCTCTTTTTCTCATCCTTTTGCTATATTTACGCGACCAGCGATCTGTCTCGCGAACTCGATATGTCCAGCCGCCAATTGTCTTCAAGATAAATGGATTTGTGATTGTCGTGACTTTGTCGTATTGGGCAAAATGTCGGGTTAATGTCTGCGTTGAAATTACATCTGTACAATACATTTGTATTTGATGTAGAAATTCGGCGCGCAGTTCAAACGACAATAAATATGGTATATATGTATGTAGATATTTACGAGTTATTTGAATGTGTGTATGTAAGTAAACGAGATGATAAATCTTAAAAGCTTGAGATGTCGTCTACATTATATGATATATATAAATTCACATGAAATTATTTAAGCATTAAAGATCCAGCTTCGATCGTTATGGATTATTATTTCCTATTTCCTATATATTGATAATGTAGAAATATTTCGATGAAAAATTTAGCGACGGTTTATCATCTAGATCAAAAGTAATTTCGCATACAAAAACATTAAAATAAATAATATTTTTTTTATCTATGCTCTAATAGAAATATATGGAAATTATTATAAAATAATGACAAAAATTTCAGTTTTTTTTTATACAAGTATTATAGATACATACTTTAAGTATTCAAGATGATTTGTGTAAAGTTATATTGTGATGCAGGAAATTAGTTGTCCGTAAATAAAATACTTATTTGTTTTAAATATTTGTAACTAATCGGTGAATCGCAATGAAACTTTGCATAAGTCATTCCGAATATTTAAAGTATTTATATAAAAACATTTAAATTTTTGTTATTATTTTATAAATTTTAATTTATAACAATAAAAATAATAACAAATAAATAAACTATAAAAAGGAACGTACCTGTATCTTTTCATCTGTTATTATCTCTATGCACGTGAATGTCACAAACTTAATTAGGACGTTCAAATTTTGGCCAATAAAGGACAGTACAATAAAAGATTACATTAGTTTACAGTAAAAAAAAATGACTTTAAAATTAAAACTAAAATTAAAACAACGCCGTAACCCAAAAAAATTCCAGCACGTCAGGTGTTCAAGATAATTGAGACTGACTTTTTTAATGATATTTGCATTCTTTAAAGAAGATTAACATTATCTCGAAATTCCAATTAAAAGTCATGAAATATTATTCATTCTTTATAAAATGCATTCTTTTTGTCTCAATATTCTATTTTTCAGTCACGTTACGAAGGATTTAAATATAGAATTTTTCTAAGATAACAAATTTTCCGTTTATGACGATAACATTATATACAGTTTTTAATTTGTGGCTATACCCATATAACTTTTGTCTGAAGCATATTTCTTTTGGAAATGCGTTTTTTTAGATATTCGAAGTGGGCAATTAAAATGAGACACCCCGTGTGTGTGTGTCTGTATACATAATACATATGCATATACATACATATACATTTAATGAAATCTATAACGATAAATTATAGTGTGTATCAATAATCACGGCAACTAGATTATATATTTATTATATTTTATATATTATAAATATACTTATACATATACTTATATATAATACTTATACAAGTATAATCACTTATATAAAAACATTTACTATCTTAGAAAAATTCTGTATTTGAATCCTTCATAACATGGTTAAAAAATAAGATATGAAATTTAAAAAGATACATTTTATAGGGGATGAACAATACATTCATGACTTCTAATTAGAATTTCAAGATAACGTTAATCTTTTTTACAAACAAATATCAAATAACAAAAAAGCCATTTTTTTATATTAACCCTCAATTATTTCAGAAATTTAACGTGGCAGTGAAATTTAACTTGCGGCATTGTCATCAGCATCTAAAAATCTATAAGAAACAGTTTGTCTAATTCAAAGTAATTAAAAAAAGCGTTCTTTTATAAGTGTTATCTTCAGAGATAGTCTTCATAATCAGAAAAAAAAAATAGTTTAAACTTTAAATAGATAGGTGATTGTAACATTCTGTGCGCAGTTATTTTAAAAACCTTGATTTGAAAACGTAAAAAAATTTCCCCCAGAAATCCTTATACTTGATTTTCTTATATTCAAAATTTTCTCTTTGATCTATTATTTGTCCTCCCATTTCTGAATTTTTGTCCAGTTTTCGAATGTTTTCATACATTCTGTGGTCAAAAATTTTGATTCAGTTCTTTCTGCAGAAAAAATAGAAATTATTAGTAGGTCTTGCAGCTCTACGAGATTGACATACATTTTATCGATCAATCCGTTTTAGCGTTTGACTAGTGATTGATTATATATTCTTAGTCTTTTAGTTTTTTGTAAGTGTTATGTCTACTGAAGATAATTTAATGTTTAGACAATATTTTTAATTTCAATACATTTGTTTTAATTGCACTTATATTGTGCTCATTATTCTTTTTTATTATTTATTTTATTTTTCAGTTCTCTGATTCATTTAGATTTATTTAAACACGCAATATAGACAAATGAGAGTAATACTGCGCGGTTATTGGTGCGCCAAATTAACAATTTAATTTATTTCTATTACATACAACTTATTTGTTCGAATATGATTTGTTTCTATTACACAGTTTCTATTACACAATTTTTTCTTTTGACTGAAACTTGTGTCTCTTGCCTTGTGGCCACGCCCGAGTTGATTTCGGCAGCTCGATGAAAGAAAAGAAAACTGTTTTGTAAGAATCTGCTTTAATGTCTTTTTACATCGTACCTTTACACGAGTTGATTCGCAACAAATAAAATGGTCGGCTTGCACATCGGTTCGCACATGAACGAACCTATACCAACAACGTTAATGTTGCAACGAACAATAACGAACGAACGACCCGAAGGCCTCATGGCCGCGCGCATGCACTTCAAGTGGGCCTGAACAGCGCCACGCTAGCACAAGCAGCGCCATGTAAGGCCTTCGGGTCGTTCGTTCGTCATTGTTCGTTGCGACGCCAACGTTGTTCGTATACGTTCGTTCACGTGCGAATCGGTATGCAAACTGGCCATTTTATTTGTCGCGTACGCGAATCAACTCGTGTAAAGGTACGATGTAAAAAGACGTTAAAGCAGATTCTTATGAAACAGTTTTCTTTTCTTTCATCGCGCTGCCGAAACTAACTCGGGCGTGACCACAAGGCAAGAGACACAAGTCTCAGTCAAAAGAGAAAATTGCGTTTCACATAACGTAAAAAGGATACAAGGTCCTTCCCCTAACATTGGCCTTTCGAGCCGGATGAACCTTTGGTGTTTTCTATAAAACGTATCATGCACGTGAAGACACGAATGAGTAAGTTTGGTAAAGTTTGAATAAACGATAAAATATGTCAGGTTCTTGTATATTAGCTGCTGTGGCGGCGATAGCCTTAGGTTTTCGGTTATATCAGTAGGAAGCTTTTTGAGGCCAGCTCTCTTTGTCACGCCCCAGCCAGGAAGGCCCGTACCACCAGACATCTAATTGAGCTAGAGAACCCGGGATAAATATCCCGGGTCCGCAGGATTGTTCTCACTACGTATGTGGTTCCACTGATGAATCGATGTTAATTCCTGTATCTCACCGATGCGGTGTGCAACAAAGGTTGACCATAATCGATTGCACGATTGCAACCATGATAGTACAATTGTAGAATCCGTCCATAGATAAATGGAGAATATTTGACGTAAGACATTTCGATATCTTACTGATGAGCTGAGTTAGTAGCAATGCACCACATAACTCGAAGCGCGGAAGTGACAAACTCTTTAATGGTGCCACTCTAGATTTAGAGCAGAGTAGGCGTGTGCAATAGACATCATTGGCCACGTTCAGCAGAGAAATCTAATCAGTTAGCGCTTAGTGATTCTTCAATATAATCGATTCTTACACTTAGATCCAGTGAAGAACTGAAGGCAAGAACCAATCATATTAAAGAATCACAAGTGCTAACTGATTAGTTTTCTCTGTTGAACGCAGCCATTGACTGAAGTGGAGCGTAAATAGATGCATGCTCCGTATGTAATTTCGCATCCGAGAACCCATGTAGTTCTAGACAAGTATGTTGCTCTGTAGCTGTGATAAGGCTAGGAATGCGTGTACTATTTAGTTCCTGTAACTCCGTTTCAAAACGCTTTCATTTGGTATCCAATTCCAAGGGAATCGATTCATTCCAATCGAGCTTGAATCGCCAAAGATCCTGCATGATAGTCTTAGCGAGTAGTGTAATCGGACCCAACAGTCCCATTGAGTCAAAAATGAGAGAGATACGTAAAATAAGATACGTAAAATTTGCTTCGTAGGCGCCTCAAGAGGAGGCAGATGATTGATGGATGAATATTTGAATACGTCTACTCGGCAATCCCATGCAATGCCTAGCGTTCTTTTCTCGGAATTATTGTCGGAGGATAGAATTCTCTTTGAATAAATTCTCTTTGCTCGACGGAGGAGTACTGATCCTGGAGGCTGAGAGCATTGGATGACCATTTCCTAAGCTTGAATTTTCTCTCTTGCAGCAATGCAGTAATCTCCTTCTTGATGGATAAAACTTCTTCTGCTGAATCGGCCCCAGTGATGAGATCATCTACATAGAAATCTCGCATTGCTATTTGCGACGCTCTATCTGCATTGTCTTCCGCTAATTTTCTTAGGGCTCTGATTGCTAGAAATGATGCTGATGAAGTGCCATAGGTAACAGGCTTAATTCGAAGGTCTTGATGGGCTCGTCTTGGGACTCTTGCTAGAAAATATGTTGCAATGATGTTTGAGTTGAATCGACCAGAATTTGTCGATACATTTTTGTTATGTCGGCGGTGAGAGCAATTTTGAACGTTCGGAATCTGATCAAAATGGAAAAAAGATCTTCTTGCAATGTAGGTCCCACCACTAATGAGTCGTTTAGAGATAGCTCGGTCGTAGTTTAGCACGAGCCGTCAAACACTACCCGGAACTTCGTAGTGGAACTCGTTTCATTTCGTACAGCATGGTGTGGGAGATAAAAGACTAGAGATCTTGGGCTTGGCATCGTATGAATGTTCACCTCCTTCATGTGGTCCAAATGTATGTATTCATCCATGAACTTCTTGTATTCGTCATACATACGGGGTTAAGCGATGAGCCGTTTCTCCAAAGATTTGAAACGTCTTAGAGCGATGTCCTTGGATTCTCTCAAGTCGTTTAGTTTGTCTTGCTTTATTGGCAGTTTGACGATAAAACGCCCTTCCTTATTGCCTTATGCCTTTCAGGTCTGGTTATGTCACTTGGTGTGACCCCGAAATTATCCATACAAAATGTGTCTTGCAATGTCGGCTGAGTTTTTGATTATTTAATCTGACCTGTACAAATGAGCCTCCAGAAGGACTTGGCTCCTATTAAGATATCAATGCCAGCTGGTATGTTAAAATTGGGATCAGCGAGTTTTATATGTTTTGGAACCGACACACTTTGCATGGGTATGAAATGTTGAGGTAAATGCTGTGTTATTTTTTGAAGTACAATACAATCCATTTTTTCGCAGAAATTATTAAAACGCGATTTGACGCAGAAACTGACTACTGTATTAGTGTGAATCACTCCATCCATGACTCCCGTCACTGCAATATCAATAGGTCGCTCTTCAAGCTTCAATCGATTGGCTAATTCTTTCGTTATGAAATTCATTTGGGAGCCGCTGTCAAGTAATCCTTGACATAAATGAATTTAATTATTGGAATCATATACATTGATGTCCGCGGTGGATAGTAAAATATTTAAAGAGCGATGACCTAACGTGCATTGTGTGGTGACGGGGAGCAGAGGATTAGTAACTTGACTCGTTGATTGCGTGTTTGATCCAGATTGATCGGAATTGTTTGAAACATTTATATGTAGCAAGGTATTATGTTTCTTGCTGCATTTTCGGCAAGTACTTGAATTGCATGCTTGGTGTGTGTTTGATCTCAAACAGTTAAGACATAAGCGCGCATTTTTCGCGGCCTTAACTCTATCTTCGATAAATTGAGGACTAATAAATTGAGGAATTCTTTACGATAATATATTGAATGATTTTACATACAGTACAAGAAAGATTGGATGTAGCGACGTTAGTGACAGACGTGGATTTTGAATTGTTGTCATGCTTTGGCATGGTGTTACTTGTTGAGCTATTGTGAGCTCTACCATGTACTGATTCCAAGGCTTGACATCGGAAAGTCAAAAATTCTATTAAGGTTTCTAAATCCGACAGGTCTTTTTCCTTGATACTTACTTAATTCCCACGCCTTGCTGGTGGCTACATCCAATTTGCAAACGATAAGATAAACAATTACGTCATCCTAATAATCACTGGGCCTTTTGAGGGCCTTAAGCGCGTGCAAATGTTTAACAATGTCTATTAATTCGTGAATCATGTTGTGATTTTCCTTACGTACAGCTGGTACTTCAAATAAGGCGCGAACATGCTTTTGAAGAAGCCATCTTTGATTGATCGAAACGTTCTTTGACAGCCGTCCATGCCTCATTGGTAATTAGCTGCTGTGGTCTCTATAGACTTTATTATGTCGGTGGTAGTATCCTTTAAGGAGAATCTCAAGTAGTGAAATTTTTCAATTTCAGCCAAGCCTTCGTTTAAATGGATTAGCTTTTTGAAAGTATCCCTGTAAGAATACCAATCATCGTATGTACCTGCAAAAACTGGTAAATCTATTTTTGGTAATTTGATACGCGTTTCCCTCGAGCTAACCGTGTGCCTGTTATTTTGGGATGAATTTGACTGAGATGCGCTATTATCCATTCGCTCAATAAGAGCCGTATAACGAACCATTAATTGGAAATAGGGACCTTCGAAACTTTCGCGCTGTTGCGTTTGCTGTTCATGAATAGCCTTTTTGTCGGTGATCGAGGGATCTGCGTTTTCAAGAATTTCTATGATTGAGCTTCAAAATGGGCTCGTAATTCCAATAATCTTTGCTTACGCTCAGTAAGATCGTGTCGCGAACCGCTGATATCGAAGCCATCGATGAAGGTTTTTAGCCATGTGATCGCGGATCTTATGTGAGCTCTCTTGTTTTTCGCATCTGATAAGGTGAGTGCATTCATTGCGAAATGCTAAATGTAATGCGTGATATTGACTGCGTTGCAATGCAAAATCGTTACAATGTGACAACGTGGCAGCCTAGCCAATGAAATTGAAAATTCTATGAAAATATAAATGGCCTTGCATGCAAGAATCTAGAATCTTCGAAAAATATAAAATGGCAACTCTTGTGAGCGGAAGTGGTAAATTTATTGAACGTACAATATGGCAACTCTTGTGAGCGAAACCTATGAACAAAATATGACGTAACTTGCGAACGAAAGTAAAGACCTCCATGTTTCGATGGTTCTTTGAATATGATATTCTTAATGACAATATTGTGATCATAAAGAATGCTCTTACCTCACAATGTGTAGCTGAGATAACATTTGAGATTACTTACTGCGTGCGATTGAGATGCTTATATTGCATCACCTTTGCAACGGATATTCATGCATGTGATACCTACGTATTCGTACGAACCTGTGTCCGTAATATCCATAAAATCATGGAAATATGTGAAAACTTGTGGAAATCCGTGGAAATCCGTGGAAATCCGGCTCGAAGGACCAATGCTTTCATTATGTGTAACACATAACGCAAAAAGGACACAAGATCCTTCCCCTAATATATCCCCTAACAATTTCTATATACATTTTTTTAATTGGTACTTATATCTCTTTTTTACGCCTAGAGGTAGTGTGGCGTTGACATGCGGCATACACGTTAATCACTCGAAAGAATTATTGACTTACCGGAGGTGTTGACCCGATACTAGACATGAGACCAGATGCAGCCGATTGTTGTGCAGCCGCTGCTGCGGCTGCAGCCATGCTAGCCGCCGAGAGCGAGCCGTAAGCCGCGGCGGGGGGGTAATAGGAGCCCATTGCAGCCTGTCCCATGCTGCTGGCCATTCCTGTAAAATAATGACGATGTTTATGAATAAGATGCTTTGACGACTTTGGTAACTTGAATGTTAATTACCAATTCGCGCGCGGGATGCTAATTGTACTGGAAATAAAAGTAATAATTTGGCTCCATCTGGTAATTAAGAGATCTTTGACCACCAACACCATTCAGATCCAGCGTTAAACTATAGGTCCCATATATCACTGTATATATGTACTTCAACACGCCAACACTTAATTTGTGGCTTTATATCAAATAGTTGATATAAATTCATTGTTGGTAGGCAATTTAAGATTATAGTTGAAGTGGAGTTCTACTTGTCTATTGTTTCTTTGGGATTTTCATTTTCTTATGTTTAATGTCATATTAATGTTCGGTTTCATTTGATACAAAGTAATAATATGCATATATGTCGTATATGGGGTTCTAAAAGTGTTGAGCGGAGAGCACCAGAAGAAAATAGACGATCGATGATTTAGTGAATAGTAATTGATGATTTTTCAGCTAAGAGAAGAGTCACTTTCTTTCGAGACTCGACAATGATCGCTAATATCATCCGCCATATTTTCGGTGAAGATTGATATTTGGTTCTACCGTCTCTGACAGCGCGTCTCTTTTTCTACCGTTTTGTACGTTTTGCATAGTATTGCTTTCGAAGATCTTCTATTGAATAGAATCGGAAATTCTGTACATCCAACTGAAAATACTAAAATCCAAAGTAAGAAAAAAATAGCAAAGTCTATTAAACGGTCTAGTTGTAAAATATAGTCTTATCATGAGAACTAGAAATTCTGCTTGGTTTTATAAAAATGCGTTCAACTATATACGTGTCATTGGTATAATAAAACCATTTTTCTCAATGCATTTTTTAGAAATTTTTGAAAAACATTTTTTGACATGGCAAAATATTTTTTAGAAGTCTAAAAGATATCTTTTTGTCTATCTAGATATCAAATAATTATTTTTTTATAATAGCCTCGCGTTGATATGTCTTATCGAAATTTTTAATTCGATCTCTTTCTTTTCGTTTTCGATCTTTGTTTTTTCAGTTCAATTGATGATGTTAATTAGACATGCTCTGTACATGGCATCTGCCGATTTTTACTTATCTCCTTCATTTCACCGACAAAATTTCGAGAACAGATGTTCGATGAATCGAGCTTGATACGCGCGAGTCCCCTCGGTTTGCAGAGATTTGTTTGCCGTTCCTGGGTTGCTATTGTCTTCATTGTTTCGCGCCTCGTACCAGATTACGTAATTTTGAATTTCCACGCCGGACGAAAGTGCGAGGGAGACGGAGTGTGATTACTAAGTCTAAATATTTTACGCGCGTCGTGACCGTCTCTGTCGTAATTCGTCGCATAATAATTCAAACGCAAACACAAAAGATTCCGCGGCACTACGTCGTTTTCTCGGCTCAGCGCATCTAGCTCTTCGTGTTTCGAAACTCGCCGGCTCAAACGGTTACGTAGTTTTTCACGAGACTCGAATAAAGAATAGATAAAGGAGTACACGTCGTATGTGCAGCGATACACATAAGCGTGTGACGATTTGATTATACATTTGTTTATTTTTTTTAAGAAAAATAATGTTACATTTTTAATTATCTTATCTTCTATTTGCTGTTACTTGTTGAACATATGAAATACTTGGAAATTTGAAAGTGTTTTTATAAAGAAAGAAAGCATTGAACTTTACTTTTTTAAACAATAAGAATCTTATTTTTAGACCGTATATGTGAGAACACAATCAATAAACTAGAAGCCTATACCCCGGTCGAAGTTAGATCTTTTAATGCTTTAAATAATATTTAATGTGCCCGCCGAATTTGGTTTTCCGGACTTATAAACGCAATTAAACTGGAATAATACGAACTAAATTAATTGACAATTTTTGATGCACGGCATCATATTAGCAAGATGTTAATGTGCTGAAAAACTGTAAATAAATTTATTGCGAAAAATATTATTTCGATCGGGAGTCGAATCCGGATCTCTTGTATTTCGTACGAGCGTCTTAAGTCATTAGACTACCGAGGTCTTAGTACAATAATTTAACTTCACGCATTTGACTGTTATGTCACCCATTTCTGGGTAATACATGAATTTTCGTAAGAACTTTGTCATCTATTTGTGGTTTTACCGAAGGGGGAACCACTCTTGAATTCAACCCATCAGAAGTCCGTTGAATTCTTCGAATTCCGATGAAGTCCGATAAAGTCTGCACGGAAAAGCCACCTTTGTTGAAGTATTTAAAAATTTAACTAGATACAGATGTGAAAATAATTTTGTTAGACTATCAAAATAATTATGTAGGACGCTCAAACTGATTGCTAGAATGTCACAGCTTTTTGCAGCATTGCTTATCATGCTTGAGATTTTTACGTAATTATTTTGATAGTCTATCAAAATTATTTTCAGATCTGTATTTAACTAAATTTTTGGATATCTTAGAAAAATCATTTTTTTGCGATGTAGTCTGGTGAAGTCTGCGTTATGATCCGGTAAAGTTTGATTTGGTAAAATCTGATGAAGTGTGATGAATTTTGTCAAAGTCAGATACCATAAAGTCCGACGAACTCCGATGAAATGGTCTCTTACTTCGAATCCACGTTACTTGCAGTGTTCGATCGCCTCGCACCGATCTCGTATGGACGTTCCTCTCGGCCTCCTGCCCCGTGGATAAACGCTGCAGTGAAAAAATTGATTGCTCTTAAATCTCGAGCACTAAATAGATTTCGGCTTATTCGCTCCAGTGCCGATTGAATCCGTTACAGCTGTTCGAAAAAAAGGCCTTTATCTCCTTATCCCTCTCCTTCAACTCTCCTCGTCATTTCTGGTGCAGCCTCTCTCTTTTTGGTGCAGTTTCCTCGTCCTCTCCATCAATCCCAAACTATCTTAATCCATCTCTTTTCTTAACAATTATTTTATAGACTTTCTTCCCTCGTCTCCGGTTGCCCTTCCTCCCAAATCACTTTTCCTATTAACTTTGTCACTTCTGATTCTTTTACTTTTATTCCTATCACTGGCACTTATCTCTATAATATTCTAAAGCATATAAAACTTACTTCCGTTGGTCCCTAGGACATGCTCTATCTTCCACAATGTCTTGCTCCTTTTCTCCACATTCTTAATTATTCCTTGTCCTCCAATATTTTCCCCTCTGCTTGGAAAAAATCCGTGGTAATTTCTATTCCGAAAAACAATAACCCCTCTTCCCCTTCTTCTTTTCGTCCTATATCTAGTCCCCTTTCCTATCTAAGTTGCTAGAACGTATTTGCTTTGATCAGCTGAACGACTTCTTTAGGAAGTCCAATGCTATTCCTGATTGTTAGTCCGGTTTTCGCGGTTCTCATAATATCACTACCGAATTACTCCATTTATTTGACACAGTGTTACGCGAATTTGACTCAGGAAAAGTAATCTCGATTGCCACCCTTGACTTTTCGAGGGCATTCGATACTGTCGATCACGAATTACTTCTAAAACTTTCCTCCTTTGGTCTATCTCATTCCGCTCTATCTTTTCTACGCTCTTTCCTTACAAACTCCTCCGCTCTCACGTGTCCTTCTTTATAACCCTTCCCCTTCCTTCTCACTCTCATAATTTACCATCTGGAGTTCTTGAAGGTTCCATTCTTAGTCCATTGCTCTTTACAGTATTTACTACTGACCTTGCCTCCGTCCGACTTAACTCTGAACTTTTCACATATGCTGACGACATTGTTCTGCTATACTTTTTTCAAACTATCTAAAACTTCCACCGCTGTTGCTGATATCAGGATCTCTGCTCGATCGTTGAATGGACCTCCTTTAATTCATTCCATCTTAACCCCTCCAAATCCTCTCTGCTTGTTGCAGGATCACCCTATTTACTATCCCATCTTTCTTCCTTTAACATCTTCCTTAATCAATCGCAAATTTCTCGCTCTTCCTCTATTAAAATACTTGGGGTGCATTTTGACTCCTCCTGGTTTTTTAGCGAGCATGTTGTGGTGAAGTGTCGTACAGCCTTCCTACGTCTTCGTCTTTCATATCCATTCCGACATATCCTCTCAACTTCACAGAAACTTCTTATTTCCCAAATGCTTATAATCCCTTTATTTGACTACACTGACTTGATATACATTCCAACTCTGTCTCAAAAACTGCTTACCCGTGTTCAGCGTATACAGAATTCTTGTCTTCGTTTTTCGTTTAATGTTCGCAAATACGATCATATTTCCCCTAGTTTTTCCGGTTGGCTTAATGTACATCAGCATTCTTTAAGCATTCTTATCTTCTATTGTTTTGTTTACTGCTCGAGCATTATCTTATCACGTTATTTATTAAGTAAGATACGCTTTCATGTATTGTCTCATTTTTGTAATTTTTATAATTTGTAATTCGTTTCGTTTTCTGGGAGGCGTAGTAGCAGCAGTTTTGCTGGTGCCTCACCATTTGTGTATACTCTGTAATTTCTTAATACACAATAAAGAAATAATAAAATAAGTTCGATGGGATAATCACTCTTGAATTCCGATGCACAATCCGTCAGAAGTCCAATGAATTCTTCGAAATCCGATGAAGTCTGGTAAAGTCCAATATGTAGTCCGGTAAAGTCCGATACAGTCTGGCAAAGTCCTATGAAGTTTGATAAATTTTGGTAAAGTCCGATGTAGTTCGGCAAAGTCTGGTGTACAAGCTGTCAGAAGTTCGTTTAATTTCTCATAGTCCGATGAAGTCCGGTAAAGTCCGATGTGCTACGCTAAAGTCCAACGAAATCCAATGAAGTTTGATGAATTCGACGGGGTAATCACTCTTGAATTCTGATGTATAACTCAGAAGTCCGATGAATTCCTCAAAATTGAAGACTTTTATGAAGTCCATGAAATCCATGACAGTCCATGACAGTCTTTGAAATCAGAAGTCCGGGTGTACATCTATTTTTTTACTATTTGGTTACTCCTTCGAGTTTTACTCTTCGGTTAAGATTGTTAAGAATAATATTACACACTCTCTCTCCCCCTCCCTCCCTCTCTCTGTGAAAGAACAAACGAATGAAAGAGAAAAACATTTGATGTAGTTCGAAAAGAATCTTTATTATTTGATTACGTTTCGATCTCTTCAAGGATTTTAGAGAAACTTCGTTTTCAATTTTAATGCATGCGTGTACTTTATCGTTACAAATCGACCTGATATCTCGGAGGTGCGGAAGTCAAGCGGTGGAAGGATGAGGAGAGCACGGAATAAATCCTCGAATAATTCCCTTCGGCGCGGTAGGGCTGTACTTTGCGGATCGTGTTCGCTCGAGGATTCATTGAATACAGACACGCGAGCGCATAAACATGTCGCTGGTTCATTATTTATCGAATTGTCTTAAGCTACCGCGACGTTATGCGAAAGTCCGCGGCTCACCGGTCACGCCTGTGGGCTGAGAGCACGTGACTTTGCGGATAACTCGCGATCGTAAATCCGTCATCCATTAAAAAAGGGATAACTAGCTCCGAAACGTGTCTGACCGATGATAAATTGTGAAATTTGGAGAACACATCTTTTCCACTAATTCTTTCTTTGCAACTTCTTTTCCGCAAATTATTAATATACAAAATTAATTTAAACGTTTGAAAAAGTTTTATAATATCTTAAAAATCTTTTTTCTAACAACAATCTAATTCATAATATTATTTCTTTATCTTATCAATTTCTTTAATCCAATTTATTATTCGATCAGGATTTTTAATTAATATAAGAATTAGCGATTTTCCGCGGTTGACGAATTTCTTGTCAAGGTACATCTTTAATTCACATCCCTAAAGAACGAACAACCGCGTGTATGAGTAGAAATTCGAGTCGACATTCCAACCTAATCAGCTGCTAATTTATTCCAACCACCTACACGCTTATGCGCGTGCCACTGACAATGAGTAAATACGGTTGAGAGGTAGCAGAAATAACTGAAAAGACCTGTGTACCGCCAGGAAAAGAGAACATAGGAAAGAAATTGGCGATAATGTCCTTATGACAAAGAGAAAAAGTGAAAGCATGTTTTTGCCTTTCTCTTAAAAATGTGCAGATGAGACTAGCATATTCTAGCAGAGATATGCCGCTTCAGCAAAGATAATAACCGGAAGTAAGTAATATAATAATGGAGCTCACTTTAGATCATGTTTAGGCGATGTGTAATTCGCGTCAGATTTCAGGATAGAATTCTATTTATAATTTTATGTGCTATGTAATAAAGAAAGCATTTTCAGATTCAGAGAACACGCACACACACACACAAATACATTGTATATACATATAATATATAGATATATAAAAAATACACACTTATGCATTAAGACGGCATATCAAATTACAAATGGAATTCTATCCCAAATTTGTTCCGCAAATTGTAAATTACCTATTTTATGCCCGTTTCTATTAATGTAGTTTAATTTTAATTTTTATTCAACTAACTTCATCTTTTTCTAGTTTTAAAAATTAGAAAACGGTGAAGATCAAGTTGAACTGAGATTAAAGTTAATCTAAGGTGATAGAAATGAACATAATTGAGTTAAATAATCAGCAAAACATAAAATACTTAATTTACCCATACTTACCCTTACTTATCATCGATCTCTGATAAAAGTTCATAAGATTTTTTAAGAACAATTGCTTCATACGTTTGGTTTTTATTGGTGGTATTAACAAACTAAGTTCCTTTATTAAAGACCAGAAGGACGACTAACCTAAGTGCTCTCGCTCTAATGGTGTATAAGATCAATTGTTAGAATTGTGACGCGTCCCCTACGTTGATTAGACAAAACGCTTATTAAAAATGAGAATAAATGAACATAAGTATTATATTAATAGAAACACTCAGTCTGTCATCATTGAATATAAAATCAAGCACAACCATGAATTTGATCGTTAATCTGATTTCAATGTAAGTTTTTAGCGAAGTTTGACTTATACATTTAATTTATAATTTTATTAATTTTCATTTTTGACTCGTTATTTTAGTGTAAAATTCTAACATGTACAGTATTTGAGTATCCGATAGAATACGACAGACAACATGAAGATTTTTAATTTTGACAATGGTTTAACGATGATTTGACGACTTGCGCTTTTACACATTTTTCTGTAACTTGTGAAGTTTACCGATTTGTGAAGTTCACCGATCATATATTCATACACTGAAGAGGACCCAATACCAAGGGTTGAAACGTCTGTACTTTTAATTTAATACATACTTTATATACATTACACACGACCAACTAGTGTCGATTCACATTGGCTTTTCTTTGTTTTAATTTCTTTTGCGAAAACATAAAATAATAATTAAAAAATTAAGTAAACTTTATATTATAATTATATAATGATAATAAAATAATTTTGATGATTATATCAAATATAATTTATACCTCTAATTTGAATAAAATTTCCGTAAAAAATTTAAATAAATACTAAAATTTTATAAATTTTAAAAAATATGTATATCTTGAAAATGCGTGTCATTTTATACATTCTCCGTTTAGGAGTATCTAAACTATGCAGGAATCTCAATCCGAACTTGAATAGAAACTTGTGAGGAAGGGATAGCTAAAAAAGAAAGGGGAGACGATCGAAACGCAAAGGAGATATAAACGGGGGACAAGAGAGTCTCCATGTGTCCGATAAATCGGAGATTACCGATCGCTTTTTGCAGGGAGAATGCGTGGGTGTCAGGATAAATTCCGGCCTTAATCGCGATATCACCATTGTCGGAATTAATAATTTCTCAAACGTAAAGGCGCTCGCGAAGGATATCCGTAAACTCGCCTACGCGAGCACGAATTACATGACGACGATAAATTACGTTATGTGGATACGGGTGCGTAATATAATGTGGCATGAATATTCGAACGCCATCGTTTCCACGCTGGATGTACAATAGCGGTAAGGAAACTGTGGTAATAAAAGTATTCCATTACTTTGCACAATAGATATTGCTTTCATCGTATATATAATAGGATGTTTCCCTAGGTTTGTATTATAGAAGCATATTTATTGATGAATTTTATCATTTACTTGATTTGCTTAACTTGTCTGATTGTCTATTTTTTTAGTAATACTGAGCCTTTGTGACTTTGAAATAAAACTTACGTAGGAAAAATAGTTTAAAATGAGATAAACAATAATTTAAATATTTAGTTTTTTGAAAATAGTGAATTAATGAAAATGTTTTAACATAAATAAGAGAAGAATGCCATTTTCGATCAAAGCCTGTCTTGACTCTTTGTAGTTCATACGTGAATATACATATACTCGTATGTAAATATTTTAATTATAATTGACAGCTTGCGATAACTCGCGATAACGAGAGTTGTACGGCTATTACTGTTATGAACAAATTAATCAATAAGAATAAATCTCTCTCTGAAACATGGAGTATGATCATTACGAAATAATTGTCTCATGGCAACGAATAAAATAATTTCAGTTATATATTTCATTCTTTTCCGTTATATAATCTTTATCTTTAATATTAAACTATTCTTCTGAAATTAAACTTTACATTTTCATGAAGAGAAAATAGCCCGAGTTTATTAAGAAGTATGTTCCTGAATGTAAACATAAATTTTTTGAAATACTTTGTTTTCTAACATATTACATAGAAGCAACAGCAATTAAGTCAAAAGTACCTACTCATGGAATGATTTTTATCGTAGCGCAATGAAATCAAAATACCCATGGAAATAATTTCAATTGTGTTTAAAGAAATAAATAAAGATCGGCATATTATACATAAAATGAATAAAAGGACTTTTTTATGATCTTCGGAGGCAGATATAAATATCGAGCTAATATAAATACTGGAGTTTAAATTAGTAAAATATTAATTGCAAGTTATTAATTAATTATTGATAGCTAAGAGTTGCATTTTCAGCTGCAGTATGAGTCAACGGAGTGTTGTAAGACGGAGTAAATTATCTGCATGCTGTTTGATGCATTGCTCGGTGTACTTGTGTGACTTGAATTGTCTAAAAACTCAAAATATATATATCAGACTAATGATTTACCTGACAACCGCAAAGTCCGTTTATTTATTTTATTCGGGATATAATTTAATTATACATAATAATGAAAACGTTATAATACCAGTGATGTAATTTGTAAGAGATGCAAATCAACGACGACTATAACAGTCTGATTTAAACAATTAATTGATATTTTAACGCGACACAGTGAGCTGCCTTAAACAATTACAATGTAGCGTATGGTCTAACTACAAATTGGACGACTGATTCAAACGTAGCAATATTTATAAAATATCTTGTATAAACACTCGTTACTTTTAACAATGCAATTATCCATACACTTTCGGACGACAAATAAATAAGTGGATGGCGAGACTGTTTACATGAAAAACACGCGAGTATTATCACGTAATGCAGGCGAAACCTGTTCGTATGCGGTCCTTTGTCACAGTGTCACAGAAAGATTGCAATTATTAAATTACAAATCGCGTTCACCGCGCATAATGCGTTCGCGCCTCCTGTATTAATTAAACAAATTGGTAACCGTGTGTTTTCTGTGTTCTTCCATCGCTTTTACACGCGAGCTCGTTTCCATTATGCCCGCCCAATTGTTACAATAAACTAACCAGACATGACGTCAGTATAGTCCCAATGTTCACCACGAGTGTTTACACAACTGTAGGAAGAGTATAATATTTGCAACAACACTTTCATACGCCACTTCGCTGCACTGCAACGAAGTAGCTTCAAATTCAAAGGGATATATAAATACTGAAAAAAAGACAAAAATAAAAGCTAATTTTTTTGCACGCATAAAAAGATATATTGTCAATTGAAATAAAAAGATGTTAAATTGAAACATTTTCCCATTATAAGTTCATTTTCGATTGAATGAAAAAATGTTAAAAAAGAAAGATAATATTATTATTTAGATTCTAGAGAGAATAGAAAAATATTTGTATTTTATATTAATTAATTTAAAAATATTGCACTACCTACTTAATAAATTTTTTCATTAAATAATGCAGAGCAGCAACCCATTTTATAATTTTACAATGTTAGTTCGTCCGTCCGATTGTCCGTATAGTAACATAAATTACTAGTACACAAATTAATAAAATAATTTGAAAGTTTAATTAGTAAAATAGTGAATAATTAAAGTTTAATCGCATAGACCATAGAAGAAATTGAGAAAACACTTATTATGATTATCGAGAGTCTCGACCCGAAATCGAGACGAGACTGAAAATTTCGAGATCGAGACCGAGACGAGATTTGAGTCTCGTCTCGTCTCGGCGAGAACGAATTACGAACTTCCAACGTAGGTTAGAAATGATTAGACTTTAATTATAATATATCAGAAAGTATTATAAGAGACCGTTACTTGATTGTTAAAATAAGGTTTAATCATCTCTATCTGCCCGCATAAGAAATTATGCAATCATTACTGGATACCCTGTATAGTGAGATTAATATTAAAAATAATTACCTGCTCGAAGAGCGTACTTGGGTACGGAATACTATAAGGATAGCCTTCTTTTCGCAAAGTCTTGGGTTTCCTTCGCGGTCTGTACTTATAATCAGGATGTTCCTTCATATGTTGTGCACGTAACCTCTTCGCCTGATCGATGAACGGGCGTTTTTCATCCTCCGTAAGGAGCTTCCATTCTGCACCTGTAATAATTTTTCTGTTATGATTTATGTGTATGCATATCGCGATCAGGAGTAACAATTTCATATGTAGACAGGCAATGTTGATAACAATTGATTTGTTGTAATATTTGAAACTTATTTTTAATTTTGTGTGGTAAAAAGAAAAACATCAAAGATACTTTTTCTTCTTCTTCTCTTTCTTCTTATCTTAGGCCTCTGATCTGTGTTATACCTCTCTTATATGCTTGTGGGTGTGCGTTGATTATTCAATAATTGCCTCAAACATATGGGACCTATAATTTTGTCGGCTCCGAACGGCGGATTTTTTTATTTCTATGGACAAGGATTTCTGTGGACAGGAGGTATTTCTCTCAAAGGAGAGGATATTCTACCAAGAATTTACTTTCAGAAGATTGCTGGCCTTTTCCTAGAAGAGACATGAACGTAAATATTTTGGTTTCTACCAGGATCGAATCCGGGACCTCTGACATGATAGACCAGAGCGCTGTCTGCTATGTCACGCTCACGCTCAATTAATTAAATGAGCTTAATCTCTGGGTAATGATTGGTCGAGATCACTGAACTTCCATCATTATACGCAATAGGTCATCTTTCTTTTCGTACCATGCCTATATCTATTTAGAATTGAGTAGATAGATCTTTCGAAGGCATTCCCTTGCTATGATATCTATTTATATGACGGAGCTTCTGATATTAAAAAAAAATGCGGTATAGAAACCATGTCAACCAACATTTGCGAAATTGCTTGTAGAAAGACAAAGAGAGACACATGATTATTTACTGAAATGGAAATATTGATTGCATATACACAAAAAAGGCTACAGTTGCCACAACCAAAAGTCACATATTTATTTACATATATATTATAATTAATAGTAAACAGTAATTAACATGTTTGAAAGTATCAATATTTGAGAATTATCGGTTCCAGGAATTTGAATGATAAATATTTAAGAAGAGATCAATATTATGGTATGCATATTAAGAATATTGAGAAATGTAGCACTTTGTATTATATTGTCAGTTATGTATTTGTTGACGAAAAGCCGCTTCTATCTTAAGAAAATGAAGCGAATGAGAAAATTTAAGCATCTTGATGGAAGTAAACTTTAATGTAATGCAGATTAATGATACAATGGGGTATAAAGAATGTTATAATAATATCGATAGTTTAAATTTCAAATTTGTATTATTGTAACATTATCTTTATATCATTATATCATTATGCATTATCTTAAAGTTTATTTATATTAGGATACCTAAATTTTCTTGTTCACTTTCCTTTTTATGATTAAAAGCGATTTCATTTTTCGTCAACTGATAAAATAATACAAAGTGCTAATTTTCTCGGCATTTAATGTATCGCTATAAATGATCTCTTCTTGTATATTTATCATTCAAATTCTCAGTACAAAATTTCTAGAATTGATTCTGAAATACTGATACTTTCGAGCATATATTAATTACTGTTTATTATTAATTATAATATATCAGATATAATTGCGAGAAACAAATTTGGTAGCAAGTTTAAAATTATCATTATATGATTATTGCTTTTCCGGTATATTATTTGCGTTTCACACGTTCGTACCGATTGCGATTCGCGTTCAAACGCTTTTGGGATTTCACGGCGGGCCTCAGGGACGAAGGGATGGAAGGGATAAATCGCGAATCGTTTTTAACCCCTTCGCCATTCTCTGCGTCTCCCACTATGCTAGCGGGCTGATTGTTTTGCACAGAATTAATTACCACTTGTTGTCGGCCGCCGAGGCGCGCACAAAGCGCGAAGCCCCGGTTCTGGCATTCTGGAAGCGGAACCCGCTGGTAGCGAGGTGCGATACCTACCCCGATGCCGAGGCTGATGCAACGGCGGTACAATGCGCCCGGGATTTGCACTGCGACGCTGCCAACAATGGCCGCCACGGTGAGACGTTGGCGTCGCGACGCTACGAAGCTCACAGCTGTTTACTGGAGACCGATTTTGTTGAGAAATTCGGTAGCGAGGATCGCTATAAAAAGATCGAATACGGAATCCAGAATATCTGGTTTGCGTTTCTTTAAATTTACACCCTTAGAATAAGTTTTTTTCTTAAAAAGATCTTTTAAGAAATATCCAAGTCCTATTAAAAAAAAGTTCGAAAACATAAATTACATGAGAAGTGCCGATGTTGATTATCTTGGAAATAAGAATCCACGAAGAAAATTTGTTGTTATTGTTGTCGTCAAACGAAATGGCTCAATTCGAGGTCTTAATTCGGGATTTGTTCAAGATGAACCGGTCGTGAAGTTGTCAAGAGAGCGACTTTTTCGTACCCTCCAAGTTTCGCATGAGGACTTTAATATCTTTCCTTTCATGTAGCTTGGTCAGGATTACCGGACACGAATAAAAAAGTTGCCGGAAGAAAGGAAAGAAAGCGAAGTAATATTCTGAACGGCCGATAGAATACAAAGTTTCATTCGGATGAGATAAAAATTCTCGATATAGAAAAATAGGGAAAGAGAAAAAAATAAACAAATTTAAATAAAATTTTTTGGAATAACTTGAATAACACTAGTTTACAACAAAAAATTACTTTAGATCAGACTATGTGTCTCTTATAGATTTTTTGGATGCTGAAAACGATACCACAAGTGAAAAAATTCTAGCACGTCAGATTTCCAAGATAATTGAGGTTCAATATGTAAAAAATGATTTTTTTGGCGATATTTGACATTTTTTTTACAAAGAAGGTTAACTTGAAATTTCGATTAGAAGTCATGAATGTATTGTTCATCTCCTCTAAAATGCATTTTTTTTATTTTAATACCTTACTTTTCAGCCATGTTATGAAGGATTAAAGATAGCTATTTCAAATATGGAAAGTCCTGTGCTGAAGTGATACCTCCGCGTGGTGCAGGATAACGCTAAAATCACTTCAAAACAACAACGACACGCATACATACACACATAGACAGAGAGAGAGAGAGAGAGAGAGAGAGAGAGAGAGAGAGAGAGAGAGAGAGAGAGAGATTGTTTTATAAAAAAAGATATGTAGTTGCATATTACAAATCGCATATTGTTTTTTTGAAAAGCAATTATATATATGTATTTTCACACATATTACACTAGTGGATTAGTCTCATAATTCTGTGCATAATCGAAATTTCAAGATAACGTTAACCTTTTTTATAAAAAAATGTCAAATACGCAAAAAAACCATTTTTTACATATTAAATCTCAATTATCTTGGAAATCTGACGTGCTAGAGTTTTTTCGCTTGCAGCATCGTTTTCAGCATCCAAAAATCTATAAGAGACACATAGTTTGGTCCAAAATAATTGAAAAAAAATTTTTGTAAACTAGTGTAATTTAAATAAGATTGTAAAGTCTAAACTTATAAGAAATTGGCAAATTATCATCACTTTCAAAAAATCATTTTGTGAAACTAAAAGATCAAAAAAGAGGAAAATAAAAGAGGAGAGGAGAAAAGCAATAGACAGAAACTGATAAGAGCGCAGGGTGCCGAGGATTCACAGCGAACCCCACAAATCCCTTGCTCCTCCTGTTGTTGTTACTGCCTGCTAACAACAACAGAGCACGTCGACTGTTGGACAATACGGATACGTGGTAGCGCACAATGAACTCCGAAGAAAGGTATCGGCAAGCGCTGGATGAGAATCCGACGTTGTGTCTTTCGAGACAATAGCGAAACTGATAACACAGCCCGTGCCGGGATCGAACTAGTATTCTTAATAAATAAAACCTCTTGAAACGCGCGCACGTATATATTTGTTCCGGAATTCCTTAGATATTCGGCGTTTCTTTATCTTGCTTAGGTATGATGTCATCAGTATTGGTAGAGTAAAATGCGAAACTTTGCTGTAATGTTTTTGTTGTTATTAAGGGATATTTTTGTTCCATTTAATGTAAACATAATCTTTTGAGATATATGTAGAAAAATAGTGAGTGTCATTTCCTAAAAACGTGTCCGTTATTTCAAAAATAGTAGCCCGAGTTGATGATTCATGGGTCACGTAGATTTGTGTACGGAATCAAAAAGCCGAGGCGACTTCCGGTCGCGCGAAGGGGGTAGCTCTGCTCTCTATTTATATTATGGCTTATCCAATCGATACACGTTTTCCCGTCTGAAAGGCAGGTGGCACGGTCGAACAAGAGAGGGGCGATAGGATGGGCGGCGGGGGTGACGGGATATTCGACGTATTTGTTTAGAACAAAGACTTCTCGGCACTGATGGTATTAGTAAGTTGGCATTCGCGGGCAATACTCCTTCGTCCTCTCTTTCCTTCTTTCTGATGCCTACGACAACGACGACGACGACGACGACGACGACAACGACGACGACGACGATGACGACGCGAACGACGAGGACGAGGAGTGAGCTTAAAGCACAATGGCGCCCGCTTTTCAGTCCTTTCCCCGTGAACAATACCGTTTATTTAACATCGTTTAAAAGTACAAAGCCTGTTAATTAATGGACGGGAGGTGGCGAGGAAAAGATAGAGACGAAGAAGGCAAAGAAGGAAAAGGAAGGAGAGCAGGATGGCATGGCCGTGACGTCGCCCTCGTTTCTATGACATGACTAATGCCGATAAAGGGATGTGATAAAAAATACGTCGAATTGACTCGTCGATTATGTTTGGAATATTTTATTATATTCTTTTCTGATCTCGATGAAATGGTTTTGACTTTATTTTAGTAATGTAACGTAATGTCTTGCATTAATACATCTCGCATTGATTTTGGAGGAAAAAGAATTACGATTTGAGTGTTGAAAACGGAAGATGAAGGGGTGGCGATGCAGCTATTGCATCGCCGATCGATCGGTTTCTCCCTCCAACCCTTCCCGGACTTGTCCCCGACGATGAAACGTGGAAATTGGAAAACGTTTCCTGCATTTCCTGTTAGCGCGGGGGCTCGGCGACTTGGAGCACCGAAATCGATCTTGCGTTGTCAGGATTACGTGAGAAAATATGTTCAATGTATTAAAAATACTCCGCCGAATAAAACATTATTACAGGCAAATAACGTTTTATTCTACTAATTAATAGCTGTCATCCTTAGAATGATGTATGATTAAAAGAATATTTATGTAATTCTGTGACAGAAAACGTAGAGGCGGAGAAGGTGATATTATGGTCGGTGTAAGTAGAATGGTCCCTCTCTTAATATCTCCGCGAATTCTAGTGATTACTTATGGAATTATTTGTTCAATAGCTTGCCGTTACACCATGACGCTAATAAGCCAATATACATAATAGGCAGTATTTATTATAATTCATTTTTACTTCAAGCATTTCGAAATGTTTTTAAGGTGCATTTCTCTCTCAACACATAATTACATGCACTTCTTCATTCTTCTTAAAGCGTATTATCACATGAATATATATATATACATATTTGAGTATTTTTTGCTATTTATATCTTATTTGGCTGTATACATTTCAAGTTATATAAAGTTAAATAATAGCATGGCATTTTGTTAATGTGGCGCCTTAAACTCATTGATCGCTGACAGCCTCTCTTTTTCATATTGAAATAATTATTTGATAAAATTGATTGTAACTCTACTATTAATCTAATTTATGTTCCATGTATTATAGATTTTTAGTATTGAGCATATACGAGAGTAAGAAGTTTTGAACACGTATATGTATACATTGGATACATTCTGCAATATTTTACTTTGTAATTTATTTTGACACAAATACTGTATTTTTTAAGCAAATTAATTTTTTAAATATATTTTTGTACTGGGTCACTGTTTTTCATTGAGCTGTTACGCAATATCACCACATATTTATAAATAATGTCCTAAATAATAAGTTTCGTACCTTTTGAGCTAGAATCGATTGAACAACACTTTTACGAACAACACTTTTAATAGTTAAGTTTTAAGTTTAAATATTGATTATTAATCAAGTTATTGTATATAGTCTTCACTAGGTGCAGGGAGTGGGGAGTACCTGAAAAGGGGATCTCGCGTTTCGCACGCGTCTACTGCACACTGGACATTTTTATGACGAATATTAAGAAAAATTAATTTTGTATTTTTTTTCAAGATTTCGACAAAAAAATAGTTTTTTTAATGGTAAGAACTGAATTTTAACTCAATTTTTTTACTAAAATAACTTATTTTTTCATCTTTCTACGTGTGAGCCACAAATTGATATAAAATAAGTGTTTAATTTTTTATCGTACAAATAATTTTCACGATTTATAATTGTTTCTCTCTGTTAAAACTTAGGGAGGCAAGTACTCTCCCCTGTTCCCCTCCTTGCGTATGCCCATACCTGTATTCCTTATCGGCATATATCCATTAGATAAGAATTATATTCGATAATGATGTGAGATTTCATTAAATACATTCATTGTTGACGTGAGGTATGATTAAGCTGTTAAAGCGACACAATTAAAAGGAAATCTTATTTCAAGCCTTCTTCGCGTGCTATGTTAATAGCCTTTTCTTACGGAGCGAAACAATGGCGCTGTTATTCTTGTTACCGGTGTCGTTTCGTGCCAATTAAAAAGATGCCTCTAAGGTATACGTATTATCTAACACCATAGCTGATCTAATGGGCACTTTACGAGATAGTACAGTGTTATTTTCTTTTCGTGGCGATAATTTTAATTTACTTTTTTCTAATTTTATTATATATAACGATTACTTGTAGCAAAATATTAGTTTATATTAAAATTTTAAACACGTAAAATGAAATCATTAAGTATTACATCATTGTAAGTCCCATAAGGATTTCTTTATATCTTAAATATTTTTAATTAAGAATGAAAAGTAAATATTTAACCATAGATAGTCAAACAATTTGTGAATGATAGTTTAAGTAATTCCTCTTTTTATTCCACCAAATATTAAAGTATTTTTTGTAATATCTTCTTTTACACAAGAAGAGAACACGTCACGGATTTTAATCTCCTTTAACATGATGAATCTATATAGTGAAATAAGTTGTGTTATGTCCGAGCGTTTTATTGAGTGGACCTTGTAAATAACATTTTTTAAATATATGATTTTGATGCCGACGAAAATATCTTCAAAATGAAAAATATTATCATGCCAATTTTATCGGCAAACGTTTGTCAAAACGTTACGACGTGTAACGATTGGGTAATGTCCCTTGTGAGAAGCAGAATAATTTTTGGTGAGACAATAAAACGGGGAGTCGCAATATGAAAACAAGATAAAGAAGATGAGGATTTGATATTAGAAGGTGGAATATTAAAATATTTGACAGCTGTGTAGGAAAAGACAGTACGAAAGATGCAGAGGAAAAAATATGAATATGTGACGTGGTCATAGTAACAGGTGTTCGAGGTGTTGGGAAAAATTGTTGGGTGTTAGAGCGCACGAGGCACTTCGAATAAAGAGGAACATTAGAACGGAGAAGACAAAATATATAAACACAGCATAGACAAAGCAGAAAGCGCTAATAAATTTTAAGCCGTCTAGAATATATACTTACTATGAAGATATGTGGTATTAGCAATCGTCATAAGAAAAACGAAGATATGAATGTTGGATGCGTTGGATAAGATTAAGCAATTATTGGTTAAGAACAGGAATATATACTATATCAGCTTAATAGAGAAATAACAAGAGAAATGAGGAAATGAAGAGTTTGTGAAAGGTAATGAGAATATGACGAAAAGGATAGAGAAGACATAAAACATTTTGACAATATGTAAATGAAAAGACTAGGAGATGCACACCAAGGAATTTAATGGAGAGTGAATGAGGGACAGAGTTAAGAAAAATATCAAAGAATTTCAGACAAGATGAACACTATAAAGGAACCAGTAACATAATATATGACTATGAAGGCGATTTGATTTCGTATAAATTTTAGCAAGTTTTTGCGATGTTCTACTCAATTTCCGATAGTAGCGTCAGGACCAAATGATTTATCATTCAACGCATCATACTCTTTTTCTTCGAGTTCATCTTTATAAAGTCGAAATTCACAGGACAATAATAACAATAATAATACTTGTAGTACTTAAATACTTTGATTATTAATAGGTGATTTGATTTAGTAATTTCATAAACCAGACAGCATAACAGAGAATTAAAAAATAAGGACCCATATACAATTAACGAAATAAATAAAAAATAAAGTAAAAAAGCCATTAAGAGCCGCGACGTAAGATATTGCTGCGATATCTGACTCATTGAATATTACAATTCATTAAATGTTTTGATCCATGGTTAGGGTCCTCTTCAGTAAATAAAAATGAAACAACGAAAAAGGTTTTTACATTAAAATAAGTAACGAATCATATAACTTAGTTGATGAATAATATATAATATAACATGTCTAATTGTCGAAAATTATGCATAACATTACATGTGTTGATTATAATATCGCGTCATATCAAGATAGTTCACATGATGTCCATTAAATTTCCAAATTACTAAATACTAAAGTAAGTAATGAAAATAATACAATGATGCTAATAAAATTTTGCTTTGAAATTAAAAATAGGAAACCTTACAAATAAAGGAAAATTTTGTTTAATGACTTACATGTAAATCATGGATAGATATGTCTGTGATGTTATTAGTACGCTTGTCATTAATGAAATATACAATATGTACAGAGAATAACAATTAATCGCTCATAACTAGCAGTGTCTCGAAAAGTATATACATATAAACAAAACTCTAGAATTTTTGACTGCACTCCTGTTTCTCCTTAATCTTTTCCAACCCTTTTCGTGTGAAGTTTATCACAGAATTCTCGTAGGAAACGAATTTCGCGTATAAGTCTCGAAGTGGAGCGGAGAATTCCGTCTTTTGTGACAGAAAGAGCCGGTGGATGGTTCAAAGTAGTAACGGAAAGCTTTTAAGAGAGCGGGAGCTTTAAACTCGCTCAGGGACGATCATTTTTAATCACGCGCACACGACCGTGTGAAGGGGAACGCTGATGCGTGTATGTGTTTTGTGCTATGTATATATTACGTATATATACATATATATATGTACATATATAATAATATATGGCAATGAAAGTCATTATACTCGCGATTCTATAGGTGAGATACAACGATGGGATTTGTCGCGATTTTCCTTTTCACGAATCTTAGAAGTATAAAACTTTCTTGCTTAGATGTGATCAGATCTGTTTTTATCAGCTGAAAATTGTGCGATAACATTCGAGTTTGATCGACTATGATAGCATATAACTGTTAATTCCTTTGTTGCATCTTTGAAAAGCGAGGCCGTCGGCAATTCATGTTTGAGCATCATAATAGATACCTATCGCTATAAATTAAATTATAAGATTATGTAATATGGATGATAGAAAATAGGATCAAAATACGTCATACAGGATAAACATAATTGAACTTTAGATATCGTCAGATTTAAGCTTTAATACTCGGTTTCGTTAGCATACGAAAAGTAAGCCTTTCTATTACTTTTTTTCAGTTTCAATGTAGCACGGAACTAATTTCAAGGAATGCCATAATTTGCTTTTTCGAGCGAGGATCGTAATTACTATTCAAGATAAATATCATGGATAATGTCACGGATCCAAGAGATGATGTTAGCGAAACAGTTAAACCGGATTAATCTCAAGCACCATAGAACAGGCAGGATCTCCTCTGTTTAAGAGAGGATTGCAAAACTGACAAGTCGTTTCTTTAACGCGTTCGAAAGAAGCTAGTGCTTCCTCTTGAAGGCTTCGGCAAGCGGTAGAAATACTTCATTACGATGAAAGCTTCTCCCGAGTCTCTTCTCCACATCCCCTCTCACCTTACCGTTCTCTCTCGTGTGTTTATATATTCTCTACTTCTCTTTCGTTCCGCTCTCTTTGTGAATTTCTCTTTCTCGGGGGTGTTTGCATCGCATGCATGCGTTTTTACAGCGCAATATCAGAGGTAGTTTAGGGGAGGAATGGAGGATTGGGGTAAAACTGAGATAGAATCTTATTGCAATTGTTGTGTCAAGAGCATCAAAATTCTGTTATAAAAATATCAGAATTAATTATTTACAATAATTTCTTATAGTCATTAAAGTCATTAATATCTTTATCAATGGTGGCTTTTGTTATTTATTTTCGATATGTTGTTGTGAAAAGTAGCATATGTTACACTTAGGTCTTTCTTTAAAATAATTTTATCAATTTTTTATTTAGTACCATTGATTGTTTATACCATTTTTTATTTTGATTTGTGTATCTTAAACAAAATTGCTATTATTCTCGAAAGGCTTGAACCATTCACTCCAGAGGAGTCTCGAAGACGAAAGGGAAAGGGGACAAGGTTCGGATGAGCAACTTGTACAACAGGAACGTTACAGCGAGGTCCAATAACTAGATTAGCTCTAAGCGTTTCCCGATAGGGCACTCACTTTAAAGAACCACTCTCTCTTCCTCTCTTGCGCTACGACTACTCCCTTTAGGATTCATCCCTAAACATCCTCTGGGTGTCGTGAAACGTGGTAAATTGCTGACTTGGAAGATAACGTGTGGATTGCCATTTACTAATTGATGCAATAAAATCGGATGTTGTTTTTATCGCATTTTTGGGCTGGAATTATTTCAATTACTTGCGAAGTATTTATCTTAACGAGAAGACCATTTGATTGAATTTCTGTCATTCATTTTGGAATTATTTAGCATAAAACAATTATATAAATATTAATTTTAAATGAAGTTACAGGATTGAAAATTCAAAATTTTGAAGATTTGCAATCTCAAGAATCAGATAAATCAACAGATTGGAAAAAGTTTTAATAATTTAGGATTTTAGAAATGATTACTTTCACGTATTCAATATTCAATATCCCTGAAAAATCTTCCAAGTATTAACATAATTATTCTTATTTATTATATTGAAATATGTCCTTTATTATTTTTTGAGAATTTCTATGGCTAGTCAGAGTATTCACACGACTAGTCAAAAAATAAGGTATATTCTTCCGGATACCTTTGTGGTGTCAGAAAAAAAGTGAAACGTAACGTGCTTGCCCGTTAAATTCCAATCATCGAATCGAGAATGGAGCTTTTTGTCGCCTTGCGTGGGAATTTCGCAACAGTGCACAGTGGGAGGAAAGGGACAAAATTTGTGAGTGCTGCAACGAAGTGGATGTATCATCCAAAAATATGCTTGGCGGCGAAAGAGCGACGGGAAAGTGTCGCGTCGACACATAAAAGAAAATGTGGAGGAAGAAGCATGGGAGAATAAGGATGGCTCGGGAAGGGGGAAAGCAGAGGGTTGGAAAATAGAAAAGGGGGTGGTACAACGAAGGTTCGAGCGTGCGCATCATTTTTACTGAGAAGAAGGAGAAAGAAGAGGAGGAGAAAGAGGAGAAGGTGGAGTAGGAAGAGGAGAAGGAGGAGGAGGAGGTGGAAGAGAAGGAGACGCTTCCCTTATTCGACGTCGCCGGGGAAACGAAAAATGGGGGACAGACGGTGCGAGGCGAGGAAGAAAATGACGGATAAAGGAGTTCGAGGGAGTTGCGGAAGGTTCTTTGTCGACTGGGGTATTTAACGGAAATACTAGACGGAATATCTCCGTCGACGCTAAATCACGCGGATGTGTGTTGTGCATGAAGTCGTTCATAAAGGAAACGATGAGAAATAATATGTCGTGACAGAATGATAGTTCTGATTGTGCAATGAATAATTCTCGTTGCGTTAAAGATTTTTTTCTAAAAAGTCGCGAATAAAATATGTCTTAGGGCCCTTTCACATCTTGACGGAAAAGCAGAAAGCAGAAAAGTAGGAGCCAATCAGAACTCGCGTTCGTAATAGAAGCAGAAAAGCGGAATGTATTGCTTGTTACCTGCGAGTTCTGATTAGTCTCCGCTTGTCCGCTTTTCCGTCAAATTGTGAACGCGCATTTACACTTAGGGGCTATATTTCGTCGAAATTAATTTTTTGCAGAATGATATACTGTATTCTAAAACATTCTGTTTACCTTGTAAAAAAATTAATCCTTTTATTTTTAGAAAATTTTAATAATTCAAAATATATTTACATCTCATATTTTATATTAAATACAGTATCTAAACTTCTGTTTAAACGCGAGAGGTACATCTCGTGTTATATAAATCCGCATAATATGAACTGAGTTATACAAAGATTTACTATATTGTGTTTAGTGTAAATTATGAGATATGAATACATTTTAAATTATCAACATCTTAAAAACGACGATTTTAATGGGCATGTAAAGTTAGTATTCCAACTTTAATTTTCGAGAGTTTTTAGAAAGAGAGAGGGAGGACTGTGGGAGAACGAGAATATAAGAGGGAGAAAGTGAAAGCAAGGAAAAAATAAGAAAAGGCGAGAAAAAATGTAGGCAAAAGAGAGCAGGAGAAGGCGAGAGCGCTCGAGAGATGAGATAAAAAGGGTGGAAGGAAGGGAAGACAGTTAATTATTTTTTATTTTTATATATTATTAACCTAATATATTAATAAATATAAATTATTGTTATTATTATTTCTTTATTTTTAGAAGATTTAAATTCTATATTATTATGTTTCAAAAATTTACAAAAAGCAGTGAAATCCCTAAAAACACCTCTTTAAAAAAGAAAAAAATATACGCCAAGTGCACAAAAAAGGTATCGAATATTACATTCCTTTTGATAAAAAAAACGGATACGAAATAAATGCAATTAGCCAAGTATTTCATAACGCAAGACACATAAGATAGACTGAAAGTGACTAAAATGATCAACTGAATTATAGTGAAGAAAAAATGTGGCGTACCCGGGTCGCATTAATTGCATTTCTGTGAATATATCTCAACACAGTATTTGCATTATAAATTAAAATATAAAAATAATATAAATATAATATGTGTATGTATATAGTGATGTAGTTTGTGAGATAATATTTAGATATAGAAACATTATAGATAACGAATTTACAAGATTAAGCAATTATCGACATTCCTTCTTTGTTGAATTATTGTTTTCATGTATTGTGTATATCTGCAGAATATTATATGGTAATAACTTTTTTATTAATTCGTATTGCAAATAATTTCCGTACTTATGAAAACATATTAGTTCTAAAATATTGTGTTTTAATGCGACCCGGGCACACGAAGTGTTTTTTCTTCACAATCCAGTTGACCATTTTAGTTACTTTCAGTCTATCTTATGTATCTTGCGTTGTGAAACACTTGGCTAATTGCATTTATTCGCATCCATTTTTTATTAAAAGAAATGTAATATTCGATACCTTTTTTATGCACTTGTTGAAATATCTCAGAAACGATTGACCATCTATGCCAAAATAAAGGTATAATTATGTTCAGGAGAACGTATTCTATGATTCGGCTAAATTTCACTGAAATAGGTGAAGACCATATTTAAGCCTTCCCTTGTAAGAGAGATGTTTAGATATAGAGAGAGTGGTTCGGTCCGCGGACTACCAATCTATGAATCCGGGTTCGATCCCATCCACGCCTCGCGCATTCGTATTTGTATTCTTTTATAGTTGGCACCCGCCGTCATTTCGCCGTCTGGCCACAAATAAATCTAGCGTAGTAATCAAAACAGTATAATAGAGGAAAACAAAATAGTACGAGTGAATGTGAATGCTCGGTCAAAGTCGACCTTTCTTTTCAAAAATATGATGCATCACTCAGACCGAAGAGAACGTGTCCTTTTCGGCCAACCAATCTTTCGACTGCCAAACCTGTATTGCCAGAGTTGGTTAAAACTGTTGGCTAAAGCTGAATTTCCCCATATTCGGCATGAGTTTTCCCCAAATTTCCCCCTAAAAATTAAACCCAATGAGAACGGAAGAAAGGAGTGAAGAAAAGTTACAAAAAAAGCCTGAAGCCCTATTCTTGAATAATATCTCATACGAAAAACTAGAGAAATACTATAGTATACGTAACGTATATTATAGTATATATTTCCTTAGTTTTTTATATGCGATATTCAAGAATAGGATTCCTGTTTGCGTTGAAATTTCCAACAATTTTTGCACCTAAAGTGACATGAATTATATTCGAATTGAAAAAGGAGAAAAAGATGATGCTGATTGCATGAAGTGCAAGCAATGAGAACAGGCCTAATGTTTAAAAATTATATATTTACATAGATATATTTTTTACATGTATATGTAAAGTTATACATACAATTTTATTATAACACCTTATGTTTTTATATACATGAAAATATATCTATTATTTCTTCTTGTTCACTTTCTATATCAACATACATATTTTCTGAATTGAACTTTTTTAGTATCTTAAATCAATATGGCGTTTTTATGTCGAATTCTCATTATTAGTCTCATTAATTCAGCGATCTTATGTTATTATTATGCAGCTTATGTCATTTTGTGTGTGATGGCCTTTAATCAGAATCCTTAGATTTATCTATATTTAGAGCCGGTTTACCCAACATCGATTACTTGATCGGCCGTTACATTAGAATTGACTAATCGCAATTTGTTGTTCAGTAGAATCGACCAATCATCGTCGACTAATTAAGTTAATGGATCGATTAGGAGATGGTGAAACCGACCCTTAGATAAATTTTCAACACTAGCAATGAATTTTAGAACATAAATATGATTTTTCCCCCAAAAAATCCGCAAAACCAAAAAT